>NC_077222.1:74012388-74312388 GCF_024763615.1 Phlebotomus papatasi
GAAACTATTAATTTCATGAATACTTCCAATTAATATCTAAATCTGTGAATTATTGAAAAGCAATTTTTTTCTAAAAAAAAATAGAACATTTTATGGGGAAGCAAAAATAATCTCATGTATTCATAAGTGGCTTTCTTCCCTTGTTGCAAATTTCTTGGGTGCAAAGTGAAGGAATCTTGAGCTAATTTTATTTGACATCGCCCTTTTATCAACTATATTTTTATACCATTCGCCTCTTGTTTTTCTCCCTTCTAACCTATCTTTACTTTCCTATGCTCTAAAAAGCAAAATTCCATTTTCTTGTAATTTTTTACGGGAATTTTTTTGTTGTTGTCTAAGCCCTCAAAAATCCTGAAGATGTGACCCATTTCCACATAAGAAAGGGACAATGTGACAAATCAGATGTGTTCGGTTGCTATTTTGCACTATTTTGGAAACATTGTTCAACATAATTGGATTTGATTATGCTGAATTTTTTTCAGACTTTTTTACGACAGTTTACTGTGTCACAAATAAGGACACTTTAGGGAAATTCCTTGGCGACCGTTATGAAAGGGAGAACTGAAATTGATTTAGTTTCCTTAAGCATGGAATTTCACCGAACTTATATACCACATTTGCAAGGCTTTCTTGAAGTCTTTAAGCATATATAGTGTCCTGTGGAGAATTTCATGGGAAGAAAATGGTCACAGAAGGGAAACTCCTTTCAAAGTGCTGCGCAGAAACTTGGGAGTTTTCAATGTCCAGTTTTGGGTGAATTTAAATCATGTCCGGCGATAAATTAGATTTAGCCCTTGGAATTTACTCGTAAAATCTACCCCTCCTTCGAAGGATACATTTGCATGTGGACGACTATTCAGGGGTCACTCAAAGACATGGTATTATTTCTCATTTTGTGCACAAACATTTTCATTGCGAACAATTTAGTTCCCTTTTTCCCTTTAGCAAATGTATAAGATTTATGAAAAATTTGAATAAATTGCGCATATTGATCCTCAAATTTCTAGGCCTGGTAAGAAGAGGTCATTCCGATAATTTCACAATAAATCAATTTTGCAGAGGGGACTTTTGTCATCTAATCAAATGCAATTTCAATAAGAATTCACAATTTTAAAATATTCAAAGGAAATTAATTCTTTTGCGCTTTGTGATTTAAGGGGATTATTTCAATATGAAATATTTCTTCGAAGGAAGATTAAATAACGACAGTTAAATAAGGGAGGTCGGGTTATTTAGAACACCAAACTACACACTATTAGTTTTTCGCTGATTCAGGAAGTCCCGTATCTACTACATATTGGATACGATGCAGGTTCTTCGTTAGCAATTATATAAAACATTCAGCTTTAATCTTAACATTAATCTTTAATCTTAACGAAGGCAGACATCTCAAATATTCGAAACTGTCTCTCTCTTCACTAAATAATTCCCGGTGTAACTGGTCTTTTAGATGTAAATAACGTCGTCTCAAAATAAATTTTCTATATTTTTTCAGTTGGAAAAGGATGATACGGTTTCATGTAATTAAACTTTAATTCAAAACGTATTTGTTAAACGAATAACGTATGGCCAGTGAAATCTGCACAAAAGTTTGAAGGCTTAAAAAAAAATTAAAATGTATACCAGTCACTTTTATATCAATTTTCAGTATTGCCAGATGTGTTCTTAACGGGTCCCGGTCAAAATCCCGAAAGCAAGTTTTGCTAGATTTAGTTAGGAAACATGGCTCCCACAAATAATACTGAAGAGTATAGACGAAAATTAGTTTGTAATTTTCAGGACAGTCTTCCCACATTGAATAAATCTGAAGTCGTAAAACATTTTGTGACTATGGGAATATCGCGAAGGAGTATTTATAGCATCCTGTCGAACTATGGGAAGCGAAAAATCACTACACGAGCTAAGGGATCTGGAAATTTTAGCACCCTCAGTCAATCGAAGATGCGGGCTCGACTTGCAAGTTAACATCCAATAAAGTTGCAAAGTCGTACCGTGAGCTTGGTAACAAACTTGAATGTAGCAAAACAACGGTGAAGAAGTATCTTGAGTCTATATGGGAATCAAGAGGAGAACCAGAAAACCGAAGCCATCTGTCTCAGAAACTCAGGAAAAGACTCAGAAAATTCGTTTGTCTCTTTTGATCCAAAATGTTTTTTACGCTCAGAACGACTTTGTTTGTGTCATGGACGATGAGTCCTATTTCACCATGGATGGTAATAAGTGGCAGGGGCAGTATTGTTATGTACGTGACGACAATGTAGACAAGAAAGATAAGTACGTTGAGCATACTAAGTACCCGAAAAAGGTCCTTTTGTGGCTTGCAATCAGTGCTGCTGGAATGTCTGAGCCCGCGTTCCTCACAAAGAGTCTAACGCAAAATTCTGAAGTCTATATCAGAGATTGCTTGCCTAAGCTGGAAACTTTCATTAATAAGTATCATCGAAGGGACAATGTGATCTTCTGGCCAGACCTAGCACCCAGCCATTACTCAAGGAAGACAATGAACGCATTGGAGGAACTTGACATACCTGTTGTCAAGAAGGAAGAAAACTCCCCCTAAAACCGAAGTCACGCTGAAGGGAAAAATAAAACGAGAGTTGAAGAAGATGCCAACATCCACATTTTCGACATCAATGGCGGAAGTTCCCCGAATGTGCCGAAAAGCTCATCGGATCGGACCGGATTTTTTCCTGAAATAAGTTCATACATATACCTTTCAAAACATGTAAAAAAAGTTATAATAAAACTATGTACAAAAATATTAGAAAATTGTGTTTGAACTTTGTGCAGATTTCACTGGCCATACGTTATGTACCATATTCAAGCAAAGTAAGTCCCGTTAGTTTCTCTGAAAATATATTGCGCAAATCCTATATATTTATTATTTTTTTATCATAAAAAATCGTATTTTCGAGAGTAATGCATGAACGAAACTGCCCCACATTCCCCTACAATAAAGTCGTGCTTCTAAAGCATATGGCGTGACTTTTTATTGTAAAATTAAGCAAAATCGACTACAAAGATTTATATAAAATAAATAAAAATTATATAATAATAATAATAATTTTAATAATAAATAATAGATGACTAGAATTCGATTTTCGATCTCTGAAATGTCAAATGCCTTTGCAAAACAGAACTTATTTTACGTGGTGCATAAAAAATTGATATTTCAATAAATTTGGTTATTGAAGAACAATGTGAATAGCATGCAAAGTATAAAAGAAAATTATCTAAATTTTTATCATTAAAAGCGATGAATCTATTTTAGATGTTTGAAAAGAAACTTTATTTTTCCACAAAATATAAAATTCTAATCATAAAAATAAAGTAATTTCTGTTATCTTTTGATTTTAACAAGAAACAACTTAATTTTTTACTAATAATTTCCTATATTTTATATTTTATTTTACTCACTTTAAAATATATTTTTAACTGAATAATAGATCAATTTCGAATGTTTTTTAGACAATGAAAAAACACAGGAACAGTTTGATATTTACGCTAATGAAACATATTATACAATTGAGATGAAAGGTAATATTGCAGATAAAACAATATAAGTCCTTTCAGATGTGAGTTCTTTAGAAATTTACATGCAGCTAATTTGAAATATATCCTACAAGGAATAAAAAAAAGAATTTGATTTCTGCACAAAAGCTATTTTTTTTCTGGCAGTACCCTAGGCCTAATTGCATTGCTCCGTGGCGATGAAAGAAGCCATCTGGGCCATGATGAGTGTGATTTTATCGTATTTGTGGGAGTCAAGTTTCATTGAGGAAAAACCTCTAATCTAATTTTATCGCGACCACCAATCTACACCGTCGGTAGGGATTTCCTCTGTGACCTGCAGGGTGAATGTGATGCTGAGGGTTGAGGAGATGAGGCAACTGCCAAGAGGGATGAAACTGGAGAAGAGTTCAAATCCAGACTCGTGCACAGACTCATGTGAGAGGCTTCAAGGAGGAAAATGGGGTTAACAATCACCCATTCAGTGGCCTCAAAAGCGACGGCAGCATCACAAAAGTCGCGTGCGTTGATCTTCTCGGTGGCTGAAGAATCCCTTTTGCTCTTCCAGAAAAGGGTGAGTTGCATCAATTCCATAGCCGCAATATTTCCATGGGTGAGAGGATAACCTCCTCAAAAAAAAGTATATCGGGCATGAGGGCAAGAAAAGGGGTCCAAATCGGAAACAATTTCTATCAATCACTAGTTAATATTATTACACCTCATCCTCCATATGTCCCAACACAAAAACCAAGTTCCAAATCTCTTGAAGCATATCTCATACATTTGTGGATAGCAGGAACTTCCCATGAAAATAATTTTTGGGCAAATTTATGAAAGTCTCAAGTCTTTTATGAGATTTCCACCCTCAATTTCGTCCCAAAATGTATCCGAATGGCAAGTTTATTTTCCCATATTTCCAGGGAGAAATGCCATTTCGGCATTACGGTTCATAAACTTAGTTGAATTTTTATGTAATTTTTAAACTGATTTAAAATCAGTTGTCGTGAGTGCCAGACATTTTTCCACTGAATCACAAAATCGCTATAGGATTATCTCTTGAAATCCTCGAGGCGTCATCTCTAAATACTTCCCACTTTTGTAGGATAATCTGATAAATTAGAACTGACAAATTCAGAATCAAAATTGGTGCTTTCGTTATAGATTGCTTTCATACCTTTTTCAATAATTTTTGGTAGATACAAAAATAATAACTTTTTTGTCATAATTATTCTAGCATTGGGTCTCATATGCAAAACAATGGCCATGATGAGTCTCTTTCTCGCTAATTAAAATTCAGTGATGAATTCCTCATCGTTGGTGCATAAAGTGAGCGATAAAATGTCAGAACGAACAGATAGAAAAAGAAACAGATATCATAAGCTTTAGGCCTATGGCATGATTCTTATGAGAACAAACTTAAAAGTGAGCAATTTTGGAATAATGATAAGATAAACTTTATGGCCTCTACACACTAGAAAAATTTATGTCTATATTAAAGAGTTTTTCCTACATAAGCATAGGGAATTTGTTTCAATATAGACATTTCTCTAGTTTGTAGAAGCTGAACTGATATATATAATTGATCTTTTTTTTAATTTAAAATTCAAATATGATAAATAGACATATAAGTTTAAAAGTAAAAGATTTTTGAGAATTAAAAAAAATATCAATCGGTTCTATTGGATTTTAAACCTATAATTACATAAAAATGGTTAATATTTTTTTGAGTGTATTTCTTTTCAGAATTAGGGCGTTTCTAGAAATATAACTTTGATAAGGTTTGCGCGCGATCATGTTTTTACCAATTTGCAATAGGTAGGGTATTAAACATTCATCTATAAATGGTATGTAATTTATTTTTCCTTCATTATATAACAAGAATCTTAGTCACAAGAGATGAACTTTATATTTTAAAACTTTAATCTTCCTTTATGATTTTTGTTCAAATCTAAAATGAAAAAAAGATGAAAGTAAACATCCAGTTTATGCTCTGTAGAGAATCTTTAGAAGGACCCGATTAATTTAAAATCGATACTTCTACAATTTACCACCTTTTTAAATATCAAATTTTTAATATAATAAATATTAACTCATGCATCCATTTATATTTTTCTTTGATAACAAAGCAAGAAGAAACAGGAAAGCTAATTTCCAATGTGGCTTTTTCTTCTGATTAACTCTTAATTCCGTTTGAGTATCTTGATTAACTTCCATCACTCTCATCGTCACTTTGCGCAGCAACCAGCATGAATATCAATCGAAAACCCCTCTTCGACCGACAATAAATCATCTTTCCAGTGACACTGTGCAATCTTCAATGTTTTTTCTACATCTTCACGAACGTAATTTAATTATAAAATATCATTGCATAAATTGTGGGTAATGTTGTGAAAAATTGTTTCTAGGTTGATCATTTTTTGTTTTGCTCATCTTTACAGGAAGCTCCTTGCAATTTTAATTTTCTCGACCCTCGCATTTGGGGCTCTCTTCGGATAATTTATGCTTAGAGACAATATACTGTGGATTGAGGGAAAAAATGTGCAATTAAGAAATGTGGAAAATGTGTCTCTTCATCATTCTACAACCCCTAAACTTTTACCCAAATTTGCATGTACACTTCACACCGGAAAGTCTACTTTCTGCATTATTAGCTTCACCCACAAAATTCAGTTTTTTTTTGTCTTCAATAATTAAGTGGTCTTTTTCTGCACGGATCATTTATGATTCTCCTAATTACAACACATTTTTTTTATATATGTATGAGGAAAATATGGTTATCAGTGGTTTCCCCCTAAACATGATAAGAATAAATTTACGAGAGAAACAGATTGGAAGATTGCTCACTGTACTTCCGTCTCTGGGAAAATTTGACAAAAGTCGTTATAATTATAAACTCGTTCTCTCAACTGAAAATTGTCCAACGAAATTTTGGATGTTTTTCCTTTACAATCCGTCACATACAATTTCGGAAGTTCAGAGGTCAAAGATGCTTGGTCGAGAGAACTCGTTTGACGACCATCACCTCTCTGTCCATACTGTCCAGCGTGGATTGTTGATGATGGTGGGAAACTTCTAGACTCTAGGAGTGCCTTGGGTGAAGAGAACAGAAGGGTTAATGCATTGCTCAGAACTTGTGCATTGCACGTGAATGAAAAAATATGCACTTAGAAAATTCTGTCTAAATTATGTGTGTAATTTTAATAATTACTGGAAAAAAATGTTAAAAACTTAATTTAGAAAATATTTTAAGTCTTATCAATCCTATAGTGTATAATATGATGTATCTGATATTTAGAGAATATCAAGTGTTGCCTCATATGCTTTTGAATTGATTCAAAACAAAAATTGAGCAAATTAAGGCTTAAAATTTAAATTAAATAAAATTTTAAAAATCCTATTCATGTTCTAAAATAAATTAGGGGATAGATAGAGACATAGACATAAACATCGGATACATCCATAATTTTGTTAATTATAGTGGTTCCAGTAAATATTACTTAAATTTCAAATTTTATTTTCTAAAGTTAATGTATATCAAAAATTTAAATATATCTGTTATTTAAAAATATTTTACAAAATTTTACAAAATATTGTTATTATATTGTTTTATTATTATTTTTTTTTTTAATTTTTGATGTGAAAATGTAAAATATCAAAACAATTAGAAGGTAATTTCCCTTTTTTAAATTATATTTTAAATGTTTAATAATACTACCATTCTAAAGTTATTCAGCTATCCTAAACTTTAATAAATTAGTATATTTGATACTTTCCTATAAAATCTTAACCTTTACCACTAATCTTACTATGCAGAATTTGTTTGAGTGTATGTCAGGACATGTGCAAAAATCCCATCTTAAGAATGAATTTTTACTTTAATTGCTTCGACAACGCATCACGGTGAGACTCTTGGAGTAAATCGCTGTGAAACTGATGGCCACCATTTGTCTACTTCTGACCATCCACAAAAGCCACAATGACTGATGGACAGCGTGACAAACGAACTGAGAGGAATCACGTTGGGCCCCACAGCGTCTCAGCGGGACCCCAGAGTTTGTTTTCATGTAATTGAAGTGCTTTTTTGGGATTTCTTCAGTCACTCTTCAACAGCTTAATTAAAAAATTTATTTCGCATTCCACATGAAGGGACTTTAGTGATGAATGGCAGATGAGAGGCCAATTTTCGGCAGAAAAGAATTCTGCTCATCTGCAATGTCAATTCCTAATCTCCCAACAGCGCAAATAAGTATGGGAAATTGCAACAGATCTATCACATCATCTATCTGCAGGGCATCCCTCCTCAGCAGTGTGGTTTCTTTAATTGGCTCGACCATTACCCTACAACCGCCTGGATTAGGGCAATAATAGTTGGGAATTACGGTGATTTAGTCTCGGACAGACCCTGGTGATTTATTCTATTTAGTCGTGCACTGATTAATTCTGAGGATTCACAAATCCCACGAGACTGACTCATTTCTCAACGGTCCACCTTAAGGAGGGTTGTTATGGAGAACAAGAACCTTCTTATAGAGTCGAACAATAGATATCAACTGTCGCGGTTAAATTCACATATGCCTTCGGGATCTTCACCTCCCCCTTTGATTTTACGTTAAAAAATATTAAATCGTATTTTTTCTCCTGATTTTTTTTCTTCAAATATAGGGGTAACCAAACTGGAACGGAGTTCTTGTAGTGAGAAATATGGTCTCATACGTGAATTGCTGTAGCCCTCATTCTTCCACCCCTACAATTCATGCGTACTATTTATGGGATTTTTGCATCACTGTCGAAGGGTGGAATGGGAATATGTCACCCCTCTCTGGTTTCAAGAATTGTGGTTTCCCTAACACCTACATTTCATTGTCAGGGATTTTAATAGCCCAAAGAACTATATACATTCCTTCGCAGCAGGTGTCTCCAGCCACTTCCTTTCTATGATCCACATCCAAAAGCATCTTCAACTCTAATCTCTCCTTTATTCAAAATATCGTATTCTAATGGTCACTTTAAACGCAACATAGCTAAATCTCCAGGGCGGTTTAGGCAAATCCGTGGCTCTAAAAAGCCCATATTTGTGGACCTCAATATGTGAATTTCATAAAAATAACCTTTATTTTTTACGACATACACATTCATAGCCTCGTTTTTTTTTGCCCTATTTTAAATTTATCCACCCAACGATGCAGGAAATTTACTAAAGGAATCTTCAAGTGCGACATAATGCGCTTGAAGAATATACCAAAGTTGAATATAATTTTAGTAGGTTGAAGATAAGATGAAATAAAACAAGAAAAAAATATTTTTTAGATATAGGGGTAGCACTAGAAATTAAATGAAACAGTAGTGTTATTAATCAGTTTTTTTGTATGCGTTTGCATTTTTTTTAATTTCCTATTAAAAAAAAAGTATAATACTTATGATATTAGATTTTAATTTTATATTTGAAAATTTGGGAATCCTTATCTTTTGATATATTCAGATTAAAGACGATTAAAACACAATAAAATTGCTTTTGAAATATTTCTTTTTTTTTCTAAAAAATACATAAAGGAGATGTGGGACACCATTTAATTGAGGAAGTTTTGAAATTGGGATTTTTTTCTTCTATTTGTAAATCAAACTGGAACTTATGATGATACAATTTAGCTCCACAAACCAATTGTGAAGCTAAATTACATTATGATAAGGCTCCATTCAATTTAAAAATTGAAGAAAAAAGCCCAATTTCAAAACTACCCCAATTCAAAGGCCTCTACTGCTCCTTAGTTACAAAATATAAATAATATGGGCATTATTTATAATATATGATTGTAGTTATTTGGTGATTTATGATTAATTTAATATCTATGTAAATGAAAGTGTTTAATTTAAAATCGTTTAATTTAAAGTTGTTGAATTTCAAGATGTTGAATTTGGAATTGCTGAATTTAAAAATCGTTGAATTTTTATGTGTAAATTGAAAAATTGTTGAATTCTGTTTATTGTTGAATTTTCTTTTCATTTCGAAGATTTTGATTTTTTTTGCCTTTTTAGACATTTTTATTTGTTTTTCCTGTACTCGGGATCCCCCCCAATGCGAAATGATTACATCTGATGCTCGGATCTTCACGATATACTTATTATGCATATAAATATTTGATGTTCTATATGACTTTTGCCTAATGAAAAGCATCTCGACTGAAGTATAAGTCTGAATTGGAAATTCAACAATTTTTACACAACTTTTGTTTAAAAATTCAACAACTTTTGTCTCAAAATTCAACAACTTTTGTTTAATAATTCAACAAATTTTGTTGAAATACACAAGGATTCACACTATAATAGTGTTAAAAATTATGATTCAACCATAATAGTGTTAATTTTTGATCATGTGACAAAAAATACCATAAAGTTGTGTATTTTTTCACACTATAATCAAGTGAAAAACTGTAATCATACTATAATAGTGGTAATTTTTAGAATTTGTCAAACAGTTTCAAATCTCGAAACATTGTTAAAATTTTTTTATGATTATAACAGTGAGAAATTTTACACAGATCGCAATTAAATAATTAATTAATCCGATTTCACACTATTATAGTGTTAAAATTTTACACATTTTCAAATTAAACAACATAGTTGAAAATTTTTCAACTAATAGTGATAATTTTCAATCACGTGACAATAAATTACCAAAATATTGTGCATTTTTTAAACATTTTTAAATTAAACAACTAAAATGGTCGATTTTGCACTATTATAGTAGTATAATTTTACACATTTTTTTCCTGTGAGGATTTCATGGAGCAGTGAGTAAGAGAGCGCCAGTCACCTCTTTGTTGGTGAGATCCCTGAATAGACTCCTCCAGTCGTAAGTTAGTGTCCAAAGAACTGAACCGGTACAAAGAACTGAATATCTGTAAGAGAATATACTCACATGTCTACATACTTCTGAGCCTCCATATGGTAGGTGATGCTCCTTAACGATCTACAGGTATATATTGTAATACAAATATGTCGATACGACGTAATTATGGCCTCTAGACATTGTGAGAAATTTATGACAAAATGGAGCATTCTGACATGATTTACGTGCTCATCTTTAGGCGATTTACTTTAAAATTTTCCATTTTGACGAAAAATTCTCACAATGTACAGAGACCCTTAAACCATTTGATCTTAAATTGTCTTTAATCTTATCTAGAATAATTTGCACTCTAAAAGCGACCCTCCATTGAATCTTCAATCCACATTTGCTGTGTCACTTTTATACGGTCACTTTTACTGTCGCCTCATATTCTGGTTGTGAGATTTGAGGGGTCTGCCCGAAGGAATCAAGTTCATGAATAAAAGATTTCTGGCGAGCTACCCACTCTCAAGCTATATGGAAATATAATGAAATATTAAAATGAAAATATTACTGGCTAATTAGATGAATTGGTACAAACTTACAAGTTACAAGTCGCGGAAGAGATCACTGTGAATAATCTTCTAACCTCATGATGATTTGTGTAAAGTGATAAAAGAGTTCGAGAGTAAGTTTGCTGCTGGGAAAAGTCCCATAGCAAATTCTAGATATACTTCTTGAAGTGTTTCGCCTTCGACCGCAAATTCTTTGCCAACAGAGATTTCTCCATCCGATCACCTGTGCGATGTGACAAACAGATTAGTATGGTAATAGAGCGAGTCTTTCTCTTGGCTCCAGTGTGAAGATATGGATGCGATTGGAGAATCACTCTTGAATTGTGAACAGTGCTAATTATTAAGTGGATCCAAATGCTGACTCTCCCTGGTTTTCTAATTAATGTAATGTGACTTTTGAAATGTGAACAATTTTGCCACAAATGTGGGAAGCAAAGTGCATAAATTCTCTTGTAGTTGGGAGCATCATGCTTGCCATACAATGAGGGGCTTATCTCACGCGTTCAAGCACAATGAGAGGAGTCAGTCTTTCATTGAGAGTCAGAGTTTAGAGCTGTCTCGCGGTGTTATCAGCAGCAGGAAGACTATTTAACACTGAAGCGTGCATTGTACTCATTTGTTTACAATTAAAATAATAGCTGCACCTTTGCGACATGCAACAAACATATACACAAAACGCTACTATTTCACATTACAATAATCTCACAATTCTTCACCTTGTTTTTATTTTATACGCTCTTTTCCGTCATGCACCCACTGATGGCAAAACCCTACAATACCTCACTTCGGTAAAGGCTACCAAGGTGCTCTCTCTCTTCTATGCGATTTTTTTTTTCAAAGACAACCCAAATATACATCTAAATTTTCTTGGAATGGGACAGAAAACATGGAAAATGAAAATTTAAGAGCTGTAATTTGTAGATATGGCAGTTTTCTGTAGTCAATTTCCCTCCAAAAACCACCCACTCCTCAGCTACCTTGTGACAAATTAATATGCAAATTTTCTAATTTATTGCCATATCAGATGGAAAGTCTTCTGAGCAAGGGAAAAACGATTACCATGCTTTCTTTTGTCGTGCACAATTTTATCCCCTCATATTAATTTTCTACTTTTTATACAAAATACATATAAATAGTCTTAGCACAGAGTCTGTCCTGAGTTTGATAACTCAGTGTCTTAAGGAGTCTCGAACAGTCTCGTTGGCCGAATTAATATGTTAATAATGAACCGCTAAAGTCGGAAGATAGACAAATATTTGCGAATTTTATTCAGAGCGACTTTCTAGTCTTACATTCTTTTGCAAAGGTAAGATTACAGGAAGGGAAATTCCTTGGATAACTTTATTATATCGTCAGTTCCTTCACCTAGTATTGTATGAGCTTTTTGACAATTTATAATTTTTAAATAGTTCATGTCAACATAATTTCCCGAACCCATGTATAGGGGAGACTGGGGCAAAACTTGTCAAAACGCATATATAATTCTTTCACGAGCTCTGAGAAAACTTAAACGTTTAATTATGAGCATATTCTTATGGGAAATTTATTGCTCTACAACATTGCAGAAGACAATTTTCCTCTATCTCGAAAGAAAGGTGATTTTAGAATCGTTTTCTAAAAGTCGATTTTGTGGAGATTCTCGAAATTGCTGGGGCAAATTTTGTCAGTCTTCAGATAATTTGTGACGTTTTACTCTCGCAAACGTTAAAAATATCAAATAGACATATTTTTACAGGAAATCCTCTACAACATTGTCGAAGATAACTTTTCTCTATCTTAACGAGAAATGTGTTTAAATTGAGCTAATCAGTATTAATATTTTCTGTCAGCTAAATATTCCAAAAATTGGGCTCAAAATTTCATTATTTTTTATTTTACATTATCCTTCCTCGAATCCCTTGAAACTTTGTAAGTTTAAGAAGGTTCATGAAGGCTACCTATAATAAAAATTTCAAGCCTCAGTCTCTTTTATTTTAGAAAATAGTGAATATTGAAATTTTCGTTTTGACAAATTTTGCCCTAGTCTCCCCTACCTATTTTAAGTCTAAGTTTAAGGTGTTTGAAAACCACATACAACCCTTTTGAAATTGTGCGGTGGTCAACGAAGAAAAACAAATTTGGTTCAATCGATTTGAACCGATTTATAAATCACTCAAAAGATCGCCCAAAATAATAATTGATTTTTGAATAAAAATTATTATGGTTCGTAGCCAGTTCATTACTGGCTTATAAACGATTGGAACCGGTCTAGGTTTCTCAAAAATTCCAAAATATTTTAGGACTTATTTTGATTAAGAAATTTGTTCATTAGTGTCTTTTTAACTGTTAACCTTATTAAACCAGTATCAGGAATGATTCAATGGTATTTTCCTATATTGACGAAATGTTCGCCTGAGCAACAACTAAAGGTACAGAAATTTTAAGAAATCACACAACATGGTTTTGAGCAATGCCAAAAATCATGGTTATGGTGGGGAATAATTAGGTGCATGTTAACGATGCTATGGTCGACTTATGAGGGGCCACTGAAAGTCCCAAGTCTCTATCTCCACTGTACTGGCGACGGCGGCGTAACAAACAGCTGGTCAGACGGATTAGACAGACAGATAGACAAACAGCGTGACATAATTATTCAGATATCGTCAGAAACGTAAAGATGTTGAGAGGAGTTGTCCCCGGGGGTTGAAGGTGGAAATTTTAAGACGCGAAAACAGTTGAGAGATTATGCATCTCTCTCTGTGGAGTTCGCCCACTACACTTATTAACTGAGATATAGTAAAAAAGAAATTAAATTAAATTCATATTTAAATGCAAAGCAATAATATGGAAGTTCAGGATTTGATTTCACTCCAATTAATTTTGCATTATATTAGAAAGTTACCTTTCAAAAAAAAAATGAATAAGTGTAACTGATAGATTTATGAACTAACGGAGGGAAGTACAAGTGCATTTATTAAAAGGAAAATCTGACAATAAAAATAAATGCATAATGTATGAAAAGCAGTGATATCTAACCTTAGTTGACTTTTTCTACTCGATTTCGATAGAAGACCAGAAATATGATTTTTGCTATAAGATGTTGATTTATTGAACATTCTTGCTATGGACAGACTTAGGAATGAGAGTCTTCTGCGACGAATTTTTCGCAACTTTTCACCCACCCACTTGATCTTAGCTTGAAGCTAAAACTCACCCTGGGGCGGTGGCTGTTTCTTTCCCTAAAACAAGAGCAACTGGATGACATTATAATGAACATCTATGGGTAAAAAGTATCATAATTCATTCTCGAAGGGGAGACTAAAAAAAAAACTGGTGAGTTCATAACTTACTCGCCGCCGAGTGTTTCTTTCTTATCGCGAAATGACGCCCTGTGCAAAATCAGTTTGTTTAGTCTTCTGGCTCTTTTTTTCTGGTCTATATACTGGCTCATCCAGATTCTGGCACAGTATCTGAATACCAAAATAATTTAGCGTGTACCACGTGAATGAGGAAGTTGGTGGATTTCTCAAGGGGTAGTCCATAATGAGTTCCATCTCATTACTGTGCCTGACTGACGGTCTTATCGTCTTAATTATCATCATGAGAAACTAACTTAATTATTTTTGCTGCTTCACATCAAAATTTAAAACAGCAAAATTCTTAGGAATTTTTTGTAAGTCTCACACCCCCTCATCTCATACCGCACAAGCTCAGTGTTATCCCTCGCATTCAAATTTGCCCGCATACAACAATCAAAATTGACAAAAGTTATCATTATCGCGGGATGAAGCCATAAACTTTACTTTCGCCATGTCTAACCCATTCAACAACTGAAACAAGTAAGTAAAAATCCCTTGAATAAAATAGCTCAAACAGTGCTTTCCGCGGATCATATTTACAGACAAATACGCCGTATAAAGTATCCATTCTTAGGCGAAGTGCTCGCTTCACTAATTACATTTAGTCATTTGCAATGTCGCCAGTGTATTTTATGGAAGCAAGATTACCACCATCGGGAAGAGTTGAGCCGTAACAAATCTTTTCTCTTCGTCAAAGAACAAGTCCCGCATCCGCTCAATGGCAACATAGATGGATGATAATTCCCTAGGAGTGTATATGTGGGTGGAAAGGGTTGTCAGGAAAACCCTTCTATCGAGGTTTTGGGTTTCCCTCGCGAAAATCCACAATGGGAAAGGGATAGCGTATGGCGTCTTACATCAGCAAATGTCGTATCGTATATGAACGATCTTCCCTTTATACTACATTGTACGATGGAAGAGACTAAATATAGCTCACGCTGATACTATATCCAGGCTGAATTTTTGGCGGGCAAAAGAGGCACAAAGGGGTTGGATCATTCTGTTGAATTTTATTGGCGAACGAGGGGGTGATGGGATTTTAATGCTAGAAAATCACTGTGGCATTTTTTACGATGACTCCGCGACATTATATATCCTCGCTAATCATCAAAAGTGACTGTAAAAGGGTTGATTCACAAGGAGATTACATTTTTCATTAGTACACTAAACAAATAGATATTGCCGAATAGCTCCTTTCCACGCCATAAAATTTAATTTCATTTTAATTCCCTCTATCGCACCCATCCAAAAAATATTATTCACAGGGATCTAAAAATGTTTCACATTATGAAATTTGACACCAAAAAAAATTGGTTCAATCAATTGAATTTAATCAAGTCGATCAGAAATATTGTCGAACTTTCAATTCACGTTCAGTGACCCCACACAATCATTAATATCCATAATTGCGTGCATGCTGTAATTGTTAGATTTTCAAAATATCAATAATTGTATTTTCTCCGGTTCATCCTATATAGCTGACACAAGAAATGTATTGAGATGAAATTATGTGGGCCTTTGGCAACGATCTACGACAAAATGTCCGGAGAAATGTGGGAATTTAATAATGAAAATCATCATTTTATTGAAAGGCAAATAAAATAATTACAGAGTTGAAGAAAAAAGCCGAAGAGTGAAATGAAAAACAACAACATTGTGATTGATGGTTCAATGAGGGTAAATCAATGAAAATTACTTTAAATGACTTAGTTTAAAAAAACGTCACAATTTTTCTTTTCAAATAAATTCTGATGTATTAAATCTACAAAATAACTCTCATAGCCTGAGAATTTATATTAAAAACTAAATCTGAATTCTCGTTATGTGAAATTGTATTGCAGCTTACAGTTTAATAATTTCTAAAAATTCTCAAAGTAACGTGGTAGAATCAATTTTATCAGTTGTTTAAATCAGTCATGTGATGCGTACGTTTGTTTCTTTCGCGAAAATCGGTTAAAGTGAAAGAAAGGTGTCACATAATGAGACAGGGAGTGTTCCTAATCAGTTATCTGTGGAAAAATTGTGGAAAATATGCGAAAGGACACAAATATGAGTATTGTGATTGTGAATTGGTTTCACATATGGTAAATGACAGAAGGATCCAATATTCAACATCTTCTCGTAAATTAACTGGAGGATAAATAGTGAGAGATTCACTTTCTATACCAGAGATGAGTACAGTAGACTCTCGCTCAATCGGCTCTTTTTCAATCGGGCGAAAACTTTTGGTGACAATTTTCACGTTTATAAAGCTAATTTGCTCAAATTCGCTGTAGTTCTTCCTATTTTATCGTGATTCTTTATAATTGAGCGCTTTTCGTGGAATTTACAAAGGCTTTGACACCCAAATCTATCGATAAATTGGATGACATTTCGCCCCAAATGCCCATTTGAGAGAGAGTCTACTGTATATCTAGAAAAATTTTCTCTCGAGAAATAAAATTCAATAATTCAGAAAGGATTGTGATATATAAGATGAAAGATTAGCTACTCCAGCCACCACATCGCATTCAAATATCTAAATACAGATTTCAGAAATAACCGGGATACAAAACTTGGGAAGATGTCCTACCACTTTCTCTCAGAAGTAAAATCTGTACGATTGCTGGAACTATTTTAACCATAAATAGCTGGATAAGTAAATACACGATGAATAAAAACAAATAACAAATAAACATCTTGAAGTAGATCAGTGGTTTGTCAACAAATGCGTAAGCTTCAAACAATTAGATTGATGTATTACGCCTTGAAGTTCTTAGTTGCGTTTTTTCGTATCATGTGAATCAAGCATGAGCCGTAAATTCCGAAAATAATCCTATAAAATATTTGATTGAGGAACTATCAAATCAGAGATCAAAAAAAATCAAAGAGTTGTTTTGTTTGAGAAATAACTGAGGTTTATTTCTTTTTTCATTAAGATAAAAAAAAATTGTTTAAGATTTTGGGATTTTAATAAAATAATAATTATATTTATCTTTTCAATATTAAAAAGATCCTAAGGGTATAAACCTGCAAGTCACCTTATTAATATTATAATTTTCTTTTGAAAAATATATATCTCCCTTAATATCGTCGGATCCAAGCGATTTTAAGTTGCATTAGAGTCCGAAAATCAAGATTCTTTCTTCCATCGAAAATTGCTATTGTTTGTCTCACTCCCTCATTTGCTATTCTTTTCCAAACAAGTGAGTGAGAGGTATATAGAAAATTGAGGTTCCATTTCTAAAGCATTGGAAGTATAGGAAACCGACCCCCCCTGGATCCAAGACTTTGCTTTTAAACCTTTCTCCTAAAAAGTTGCATTTTAAATATATAGTTTTTTTTTTAATTTGGAGCTGACGATATTTGTAATACTAAATTTGTTCATAGTGCTTCTTTAAAACCGCTAATTAAAAAATAATCAATAAATATATTTAGTAAATTGCAATACACATTAAACTTATGAAGATTTTAGACTCTTTACTCAATTGGTTGTGAATTAATGTATAATAAAATTTACACCCAAAAGTGAAGGAAATTTTTCGAATGTAGTGTTTTTTTTAATATTATATTAAATATATATTTTCTTACCCTTTTTAATAAGTTCGTCTACTTGCAAAACTTCTTCCATTGGTAGAAAATATATTCATACGACCAGAAAATACAACGTAGTCTCTTATAGAATTTTAATGGCAACAATTAGCCATTCAAATAATAGTTTAAGGACATTTTGTGGGTGAAGTATGTGGTTTGTGGTGCACAGGATGCTATTAATGGCCACTTAGTAACGACCTGAAGCCATTATACGTCTCTCTTTAATCGTCCACCAGAATAAATCCATTCTGGCCACTCTGGCAACCAAGATAAATAATTGCACAGTTTGCGGATGTAGCGAAATCTCTCAAACCCATCAACACTTTTGCATTATGTATTCACAATTCATCCAAAATTCTTCCAAGTATGTGGCCAAAAACTTGATTCTCCACCATTGATTAGGAACTTGTGTGCATATAAATTTAATTGCGTGAGCCACCCAGTGTTCCAATTAAAAGATTGCTGAACCCAAAATTTGTATGTGACACGAGAAAAAGGGTTACAAAGTGTCATATTCAAATAAATCACAAAACGACCACAAATCATTCTCAATTTCCTAATCTACTCCCATACACTAAAATAATGCACAATTTGTACGGTCCTGTGTGGTTTCATGTGTAGAATCCTGTGCCAACTTATAAACTGCCAACATATGTGTCTTCCAACATATTTATGACAAGTCCCACCCTCTATTCGCCTTCAAATTAAATTGAGCATAATTTCTCGAAAGGATTAAAAAGGAATCTTTCCCGTATTCACTTTGGGACATGTGTGTTGCTAACTTTATCTCTTAAAAGAATATTTGTGGATACTTCGAGGGTTGGACGGGTTGGACGTTTAGCATTTTAATATATACGAAATCGTGACGAAAAGTACAAATTTTATGTCAAAATTGTGAAAAATAAGAAAACATAAATTCTATATCACAAAATAAGATATTTTATATTATATAGAGTTAAATAAAACTTGTAAGATTTTACTAATTTTTAATCAGTTCTTTGAGACTTGTACGTATGAAGCAAATTTCTTCAAAAATCGTTATTTGAACGAAATTTTGATATTTCCCCTACAGAGTACAGCAAAACCTTAAAATATAGTTTTTGAAAAAAATTGCTTAAGATGTGTAGAGACATTTTTATTTTTACGGTTATTTTTCTCTGTCTATTCTTCCTTAAAATATAAAATATTTGTTTTGGAAAAGTGTAAGTTCTTTAAAAGTATTACAAATATATCTAATAGGTATTTTGGAATTAGGACTTTCAATTTTAGTTATAATATACAACTTGAATTTTTTGTTGACTTTTATATATCATTTGTATTACATTTATTAATCTTATAAAAAATTGAAATAATTTAATTTTTGTTGCGGCTAGTGATTGAAAATTTTACTGAATTAAAGTCGAGTAGCTGTTTCTTTCTTCCTAAAACTTACATTAATAGCCTTAATGTTATACTCTGTCCCAACAAATTTTAATGCTTAAAGTTTATACCTATAAACGCTTCCTATTTTCAAGGAAATCGCACATAAAAATGCCTCTGTCTGGGGAATTTACTTTCCAAGGACTTACAAAAAAAAATCCAATAAACTTGAGTGCATCACACAGTCGATACAAGAAACGATTTTGTCATTTATTGAATTACCCTCCTTGAATCCATCCTAAGTGTTTGTCTTATTCTTCACCGATTTGCTTTCTGGTGGTAAGCACAAAAAAACCGGCCAACAAGATTCCTGAAGTGCTTTAGAGAGCTAACCAAAATCCAATTTCTTGACCTTTTGCTCCCTCTCAGGAGAGGCGCCAATCTTCACCATCTTCTCTGAACTCTAAACAAGGTGTGACACAATGGGATACTTTACGCAGCTTCCTCAGAGTTTTTTTGTGCTCCAACACATCTTTCCCAATAAATTACCCAGCATTTGAACTTTTATGTAAAACAAATTCATAAATATTCTTCAGTATTGGGATATTTCAAGTGCAATTTCGCAAAATATTATTGTATGTCGTTAAAATTGCCATAAAATCACGCGTAATCTACCACTGTACACCGTCCTATAAATCTGTTGATTTTTTTTCAATCTTGATTGCAATGCCCATATATTGAATGATGTTATTCGGCTTGAGTACATTTTTGGCATTTCCACCAAGCTCAATGGAGCGTTTCCTGTGAATTGCCAAAAAAGAGATAAATAGGAACAAGTGAAATGGAAAGAACATAAACACAATTTAGGGAATGGTATTCATAAAACATTGGCTTGCCACAGACGCTTTTTTATCATTTAAATTGTGCCCATTCAATTCTTTCTTTGATTTCTTACCCCTCCAGAGACCCACTTAAGATTCACGACAAAACGAATTTACGAGAGTCTTTGTCACTGAATAAATTGTGGTCCATCCTAATTAGATGATATTTGTTGTTCTGTTGTCAAAATATACTCCTCTGCCGAAAGACTTTTTTTTTAGATAAGTGTTTGAACACAATTAGGACTTATTTATTTACTTTGTATTTACACAAATTAATAAAATGATATTGAATGTTTATAATACCCCTAATATTCGAGCTCTTATGCCCAGCGCACAATACCCCTTGTTTGTAAATATGTTTTCAAAATTTCCTAAGAGAGTGAGCGAGATGATTAGATCTAAATCTCACTCACTCTCATTGAAATGTCAAAAACATGCTTATAAAACAAAAATTATTGTGCGTTGGGTATTATAATCGTATCGCAAAAATATTTATTTGAAAACATATATTTCATTTTTAACTTCATAATAAACGTAGAATAGTCGTCTGAGTTAAGATTGGCTTTAGCTTTGGACATTGGATTAAATTTTTGTTTATTTAACAAAGTTTCATTGAGTTATTTGCAAGGCAATCTCTACAATGTCTTTTTCGCAATCATTTTCCTCAATTAATGACATGAACTATTTTTTTTAACTGCTCCTTGATTAAATCAAGAAAGTTCATTAAGCTCTGATATTCAAAATATAATATGTTGAACGGATCAATAAAAATCTTTAAACAAACCATTAAAAATCAAAAAAAATTAAATTAGTTAATATTTTTCGGAATATTTATAAAAATAGATCCTCATTTTCTTTAATATTTTAATTTGAAGATTACGGGAAAGCTTTCACGTTTCGCACACAGAAATTATATTAAATTAAAGAATTTTTCTGACTACCTCAAAAAAATATCTATTATCTTTGATGTACGAAAAAGAATATCGGTGAGGTTTATAAATTTTCTTCCACCCAATAAAATTACTTCCTCCACCACAAAAGGTTTTTACTAAATATGAATCCTAATGTAATAACTTTTCTATGACTTGTGACAGTAGTATTTTAGAAAAGTATCATTAATTCAATTAAAGTCACATTAAGAAATTGTACGTAATATTATTCAGACCATTATACAGTTTTGGGCTCATTTTTTATTTTCGTTTCCTGAAGCTATAAAAAAGTCAAGGCTCCAATTTTTTAGGATGCGTGAAGCTTTAAGACTAGTTATTAAAATCGGTGGCGGTCAAAATCCCGAAAGCCAAAATCCCGAACGCCAAAATCCCGTGTTTCGGCTCCAAACAGCTGAAAAGCCGAAGCTAGAGGAAGAGAATAATCCGAATCCCGTCAGATTATTCCCTTGCTCTGGTGAGAACTTCCTGGGGAATTCTTCCACTGTTTGGACTGACTCTCGGCTGTTTTCACGGCCTCTAGTAACGGCTCTTTCGAGCCACCGGGCTTAAGGCAGTAATGCCCCCTTGTGTAGGCTACCCCCGGGGGTGCCTCGAGAGAGTTTAACCAAGGTTAGAAATAAATTTCCAACCTTGCAGTCCGGCAAATGAATGCCTCTAGGGAAAAATTCCTCCAGAAATATTCTCAAAGCCTGCCCTAGGTCTTAAGGCTTCTTGAAGAGAAGCCGCTGTTTCCTGGCAGTAGGGAGCCAATTGGCCGCTGGTAATCCTTAGGCAATAGGATGCCGCTGGTCTTGGGCCAAAAGGGAGATGCGATTTCTCTGGAACAAGCACTCTCGTGCTGCTAGAAGTGAAACTCAGGAATCTCTATCGCAATCTGATTTATTTAACAAAAATTAACCCTATTTATACAAAATCATTTTTACCCCACTTAATTACTAAGGTGAACTTCGTGAACCCATAATGCGTCATTGCAAAATTGCACATTCTTTATTTTGCTGACGAAAAAATGCTGATCAAGAAGTGAATGAACGGGTGTCATTAGCACTAGGCATAATGACCTAATTTCAATAAGAATTTGACAATTTTCAATCTCTAATATCATAGAAACTACTTGTTAGAATGGTAGCAAATTGATATCAGATAGATTTAAGGATATAGAAAATAGGATGGTAAAAGTTTAGGATCGTTTAGCATCCTAGTTTCTTCAATATTTGCCGTTAAAGTGAGGCTTGTTTTGTATACTTCGTGAAATGACTCGATTTAACCAAAACTAAAATCCGTATATTAGTTAAACTATTCGTCTCTAATTGAAATGACAAGACATTCCTAGTAGTAAGAGTATCTAAAAATAGTGTAGTAGTCCTTAAATCCTTTAAGGATAAGTCATTGACTTAAAAAGTAGGGGTAACGAAAACCCTTGTAAAGTCTTGGTGAAGCCAAAACTTTCCAACTTTTGTGTTGAATAATTCGTATCCTTTTTAGGATGTGAGGACTTATGATGAATATCCTGGCGATTTAACTATTCAAAAGTAGTTCGATATGAATTAAAACCCATTATTATCCCTTAAAGATTAAAAAATCCTTATTTGAAAAGTATTTGTATGAACGTGCATGTTCATCTTGAACATCCCGAAAAGGCCAAAATCCCGAATTTTCAAAATCCTGAAAGGGATGAAATTATATGGAGAAAATTGTTTAGAATAATTTCCTAAGACACAGAAGATTTCTCTTTGCCTCCAGCAGACGCGGGTACAATCATGGGAGTAGCTGTGACACTTTTAAGAATTCGGGATTTTGTCTTTCGGGATTTTGCCCATTCGGGATTTTGGCTTTCGGGATTTTGGCGTTCGGGATTTTGGCTTTCGAGATTTTGGCGTTCGAGATTTTGACCGAACGAACGACGAATCCTTAAAGATTTCCCCTAAACAGAAACATTTGTGACAAGTTTTTATTCAGTTAAGAGGTCTTTAAGTATCAATTAAAAATTTGGATTTCGGGCCAATCATGTTCCAGATGGACCCCTAATAAAAAAGAAGTTTGAATTCATCTCAAAATAAGGCTATGTGTTCAATAATACTTCATAAAACAAACCATTAAAAAATCGAGGTTTAAACTTAATTCTTCAGTTGTAAACTGGTATATAATATTTTGTCTTGCCCCACCTTTTCTTATTTGGAGACAAATATTATAACATGAAAAGTCTAAAATAAACAATTGAAACTTCGAGAGTCGTTCTGACTGATGTAAAACAAACATCGGCATAGCATCATTGAATGATGAGGGGATGAATGATTGTCACGCTATGTCACCACATGATCCTTGCGCATAATGAAGAGGTTGCAAAATTCTAGAACCGGTGGGTGGGAGGGCCACGAACTTGTTCACATGATTTCATGCGACATATTCACCCCTCCCAGTAATTTGGGGTGAAAGAAGCAAATTGAAATAATATGCCTCTACAGTGAGCGTGTATTATTTGCAAATTGGGAGACAATTTTATACAGGGGGCATCTTCCGCAACCCAGTGTCACTTTTCCAATTTGGTGGTGTCCTCTAGACACATGCTCTCAGGGATGGCATGAAACTTTTTGAATCATGGAGTGGGAGGTGTTTTTAATGAATTTGCAAAATACATAAAAGGGAGTCATGTTGTGCCAACACAATCCTTCTATACATTCACCGACAATTATCAAGGGATATTTATATGGGAGGATGAAATATCCTTTCGAGTGGAAAGGCCCAAAATCAAATATGCATGAGAAAGGGGTACCAATTTTTCAATCAGCCAAACTTTCAACAAATGGAAAATTATTAATTTTTCAGACAATCCCACCAGAGTGACTTTAACTCGAGTTTCCGAATAGGAAGATTTTTGATTTTTTTTTTTAATTTTCTCATTTCATTTGTCGATGTACATCTTTATTCCATTCATATCGAAGTACATAGGAGGGAAAATATCATTGATATCCTAGAAAGCCACAATGATCAAAGGATATTTTATCCCTCTTACAACTCTTCACTGTGGGTGTTCTTCTGGTTATTATATTGTTGATGAATTGCAGAGAAACCCCTCAATAATAAACGTTGGATTTTTGTGACTTATACTTGTCTTGTTTGACTGTCATTTCAATGAATGATCATATCAGTGTGCAATTGAATTACTTATCTCTCTCAATAGAGCACTAAGAATTAACCAATATTCGTATACCATTTCTTGGTGGTTACCTTTAAAGCTATCCCTAAAACTTTAATGTATCGGTTGCATATTTATAAAACTATGAAATAGTAGAGCATTGGATAAATTATTAAATTTAATTATTAAATATTACAAAATTTAAAATTTTCAAAAAATCACAAGCTTCGAACAATATTCTATCTAAAAACTAATTGAAGAAAAACGAAACCTTAACATGTTCCCATGCTAACCCAAGTGGCCTAGGTAGGTCCTTAGAATCAAGCCTCAGGCAAGTGGCTTGCGGAGCTAAAGCTGCCATCACATACTTTCACTTAAATTCATATGGGATTTTTTTGCACTAGCGACCGTTACATGAAATATCTTAGAAGTCAGAAGTTTTTTCGTATTATAAGATCGATTACTGTGTGGAGAGATGAATATACTAGATTTCTGTTTAAATACACTTTCCTTCAGAGCCCTATGAACTGCAGATAAAAAATCATCTTGGGGAGGGGGGGACTTAGAATGATTCAGTCATTAACTAAGTTCTGCCAAAGTTCTTAAACGCAGTTCTGTAACAAGCTTTGCAAGATTTTTCTTACGAATACGATTTGAAGCTCTAACGACAACGCTTAACTTTATCCATTTAAACAAGAAGAGGAAGTCATATTTTTTTGCACCCACAAAATTCTCACATTTCATTTTTGTCACACAATATTTAATTCAATTTCCTCACTTTATTTACACATCGCTTAACATTTTCACGATTTTCGAGCCCCCCTGGAGCATCTGTGGCTTTCAGCTATAACCATCATCTCATGAGGTGTGTCAAATCCCATTTTCATCAAGTGCCAGGAATACCATTGAGTCAGTCACATTTTCAGCAGAAAAGGTAACAACTATGGTGCACAACAGGAAACTTGTAGCCTCCACCAGTCGCCCCCTGAAGCATGAACGTTCACGTGATAATGCTTTTCACAGTCAGCATGGGTTCTCTAGAGGACTTTTAGAACACTGGAGAATTACCTGGTAAATTATTGTCAGACCATTTCAGTTGGGCTTTAATGTCGCACAAAGCTTTAGGCAAAGAGTGTAGTTTTTTCATCAGGTTTTTGTACAAGAAAAATCTTAGATTAGGGTTGAATTTTAAACTAATCTGCTAGTCAAGTCTTTCAAATGGAAAACGAAATTTATTATTGACACACATTCCCACCATTTGAATTTAACTGTGCGAGTGAGTGAAGAAAGAAAGTATCCTGATAAGAACCAGGGAAAAGGCAGTGACGTGGCAAGTGCTCATATTTTCTCAATGTGGAAACTTGCAGGACTTATTTCCTACATAATGTACGGAAATCATAAGATTAAGCATCTTTGAGATGGGTATGTAAGGGAAGAGAAACACTTAAGTGCAAGAGCATTTATTTACAAGAAGAAAGTGGGCGTTAACGAAGTTCGCACCCACGCAATCTAGAACCTCCCAAATTCCTTGATAAAGGACACGCCTTGATTTACTGTTTACCGAGCTTATCAGCATTATCGATTTCCCTTTTTTCATCTCCTTTTCACTGGGTAACAGAAAAAAATTAATATCATTTCCCACTTGAGATCCAAAGCTGGAAAAGTGGAGGCCCCCATGAAGAGTGAAAGAGCCTTTTAACAATGAAAAGTGTGCAAATGAAATTCCATGTGATTCACATTTTTTAATTTAGCCTCGTGTGTGTGTGGATTCTTTTTTGTCCTCCGGAGAATGGCACTTCATTTCCCCATTTCAACACCTACCCGCTCCATTTCTCACCCACGTACCTCTCCACCCTAATAGAATTACATATATGTAGCAATGTATTGTAAAATAGAAAGTCATATATGTATATGCTTGGCGCAAAAGTTAATTTCCTGAGCATTTTTGTGTTAGAATCAGGAGCGAGAGGCAAAAAAGCACTCAACTAGATCATTTTTATCATACACCTCTTCTCACACTGTAACTTCGTCTTTCTCTGCCATCAGCCATTTATTAACTTTCAACTCTGCCCGCAGGAATAGTAGTGGGTTTGAGTTCCTGATATGACTTGTGGAGGTAGGTGTACAGTAGCTTCAGTAGTGTTAAAACTAGAAATTGTTCATATCGTTGCAACAAATAACTACCCTTTGGTATGATTTCTCAATTGAACTACTAAATATACAGGAAACTTAAATTCAACATATCGCTCATTCAAAACTACAGGGGATTAACTTTTAACCCCTGCTGGTATACTTTAAATCGAATATCTCGTCTCTTTTTCTTATAATTTTTTCATTGTTTTATCCTCCGCAATAAAAAAATGAGGCAGTTTTGAAGGCTACAAAGGTGTTTCACATTAAGTTAACTAGTAGCTAAAAGTTAGTCCCTTGTAATTTCAAATGTATGCCATAAAAATAATAATAGAGTTATTCTTTTAATGCTCGAACTCAAAGCCAGAGACAAATACAATC
Source organism: Phlebotomus papatasi (assembly GCF_024763615.1). Lineage (NCBI taxonomy): Eukaryota > Metazoa > Arthropoda > Insecta > Diptera > Psychodidae > Phlebotomus > Phlebotomus papatasi. Next base: position 74,039,045 of record NC_077222.1, read on the forward strand.
CGATTTTTTTTAATCTTGTTATTGTGCTAGTTGATATGGTAAAAAATATAAATTTACAGTCCTCGATGACTCCTCCAAATGTCGATACATATTACCACTCACGAAAAGTGAGTGCGGTGAAAAGTGTCTAAGGACGAAATGTTCAGCTCGACTAACTACAAACCCGAAAATCATTGAAATTGCTAGGGCCAATTTTTTCCAATGTTAGAAAAACCTCATTTTTTGATGTATTTTAGGGGAATAGGGGATGCATGAAGGGGAAGGGGAAAAACTAAAGAGATTACTTTCGAGATAACGTCATTTGAGGAGGGGTCATCGAAGACTGGAAGTTGATATCTCTTACCGTTTCAATTTTATATGGGTCAAAAGACTAAAAAAATGCGAAAAACAGTATTTTTAAATTAAGGCTTTTACCGTTACTTCACCGATTCACCGACAATTGTGACCGATGCAGTCGGGTTCAGAATTAAAATATCTTTCAAAAATGTCCAAATTTGTCCAAATCCGTTGAAAATTAGGCCCTCCAGGGTGGTTAACCTATGACCTTGAATACTTCAAGATGGTGAATTAACCGGTGAAATGTGTCTAAGGACGAAATGTTCAGCTCGACTAACTACAGTAGAGTCTCTTAAATCTGAATCTCTCAAATTCGAACGACATTTGGATTCAAAATGTCAATTGTGAGGTTATGTTAAAAAATTCGTATTCTGGATTAATGAAAATCATATTTACGTGCTTCTTCCTGAATGTTTTACATACATTATGATCGTATAAAATGAAAAGAAAGTATGATACCATTAAGGCTTGTGAGAAAGTACGGGAATTTGATTCAAAGTACAATTTAATCTCACATAAATTTCGTTGGTTTTGAAAAAATCGTTCGAATTTGGGAGGTCAGAAATGTCAAAATACCCCCCGAGTGTTCGAATTTAGAAGACTCTACTGTACAAAACATATCCGAAAATAACTGAAATCGCTAGGGCCAATTTTTTGCAATGTCAAAAAAACATGTTTTTGGATGGGGTAGAAGGGTGAGCGGTACTTTGGGTGAGTTAGTTCGATAGAGTATGCTGACTTGTGGGGGGATCACCGAAGACCAGAAGTCAATATCTCTTACCGTTTAGCAGCCAGGATGGTGAGAATTTGAAAAAAAGTGGATTGTGAAAACTGCTCTCTCTTGGAGTTCGAGCAGTTAAAATTAAAGAAAATTCACATTATTCGAAGGCTTGAACGTTCGAAGGGAGAGTACTTTCCCCTATAAACTATACAACTAATCATCACAAAGCTGAGTCAAAAAAGAGATCTTTGTTTCTTCCACACACTATACTTCTTCTCTTGCAACACCGTGTTTTTTTGGGGTGCTCTTTCTAATACCATCTTTTATTTTTGGTTTTGTCCTACATATGATATCATATTTTGAGTTTTAAATTAAAGAAAAAATATTTTTTCCCTATTTCTTAGAACACTGTGGAAAGGATTTAATTTAATCAATATTTCAATAACATAATCCCGATTAATCAAGCAGTTTTTATTCTAAATTCATTACAAATCTAATTTTTTATCAAAGAAGGAAAGTTATTGGGGGTCCTCTGAAGATCCTAAATTGCAATCTCCAAACATTTAGGTTTTAGGTCCGCTAACTATTGAATGGATGAACAGCGTTTCACGTACTCATAAGCAGCCCTGTGAGCAAACACTTTCTATCATAGCCCATTTTAGCTGTTTGCTCTAGGCTGCTCATAATTTTACTCTCACAAGTTCTAACAAAAAAAAAACAATTAATTATTTAATTATATTGCATTATTTAAAAAGCGAGAAAATCTTACAGAGATTTTTGTGAACAAAGAAATCATAAAATGAATAGTTTTTTTAATATATTAATCAAAAAAAATCGTAATACCATAGGACAAACAAGTAGCCTCAATGCAAATGTTATTGTCACTAATTACATTAATTTACAAGTATATACTATAGACGAAAAGTCGGGACTTGCAATTGTTATCTTAAGAGTGAATGTTTAATTCAATGCAGAAGGCATCTCTAAACGAAAAATAAGCATTCTCACGAAGTGATTCATTGGGGAGACAAAGAGTCGATGCATTTTATTGAGAATATTTGAGAAATGATTTCAATTAAGTGTCTCCAATGTCGCAAATTGACGAAGATTCCAAGTTGATTGCCGCCCTTGAAGGAGTCTCGCGGAGTCATGGTGAATGGGCAAGAAAGTTAAAGTTGGAAATGGTTGAATGCGCCAATTTTAGAGGATCCACCACTACTGCAAAACGCGCCGCAATTACCATTTATGCAAATATGCTTTATTGAGTCAACAGAGATGGAGGCAACAAATAAAAGTCTCGCGGAGCAATATAATAAATAAAATCAACTATGGGTGGGCCAATTATCACAAATTAAAACATTCACAGCATCCTATAGAGGAAATGGGCAAGAGGATGGATACCAACTCTTGGGCAAAAATAATACTCCAAGGAGGAAAGATTGCATCGCCAATGTTCTTCGCACTCTGTCCGGGGCGATTGAAGTATCGATTGGAGGTGAAATTCGTGCCTTCCACGAACACCCACCCAATTTGAATGCTCGCTCACGGTGTTTTGCATATTCTGTTGAACATTTCTTTTGCTGCTGTTTGGGCTTCCTTCTCTGTCCCCGAACCGGTGGCGCACAGATCATCGTATTCGGCTTCATCCAGAATGGGCATCAAAGCAGAAGGCAACTCGCACGAGACATACCTTCCTCGTCACCCGGCTGACCTTCCGAAACAATCAATTTCTGCACAGCTCCCCCAGCTGTGTGGTAGGTGAGGAACAAGATCGTAGCGACGAAGTGCAGCAAAAAAGGCGAAGAGCAACCAGTACCAATTTCCGACTTCATGCCACACAGAATGTCTATTGAGAATCACTAACCAATTTAAAATTCAACTGAGGAAGAAAAAAGAAACTTTTTATTGCTTCCTCTCAACCTCTTCACTGTATTTCCCAGCTTCTGTTTAACGTATGCGAACTGAAAAGTAGAAGATATTTTTTACAATATTGATAATGCAGTACAACATCCTAGAAGAACTAGATAGGCCGTCTCGTAAGTATAAGATTTCTAGACCAATATAGTGAAGCTCACTGTATGCGATTATAAACTTCTAACATCAAAAAATATTTCTGGCGCAGAGGGGGGGGGGGGGGTCCGTTGTGCAATTGTTAAGAGCGTTCAGCTCTTGGATGGTGTGACTTCTTCGAATCCACTGTCTTGTTTGGATAAGGAATACAGTAATTCTGAAGAAATAAGTATGAAGTACTGAATAGTGGAAAAAAAGATTACAATTCATGACTCGCATTGAACAAAATTTGAAATCGCAAAGTATTTTAAGGAAAGGTTTAAAAAAAAAGTAGTAAGTTTTTAAACCTATTCGATAGTTTTAGTAAAATCAAATTAAGTTATTCATACCGATTTCTAAATCACGAAACGTTAACTGAAAATCATTCATTGGGAAAACATTTTTCATCAGTGAATTATGGAAACTAAAAAAATCAATTTTGTCAAGTAAAAAATAATCAATTTTGTTAAAAGAAAAATAAAATGGTTTATAATTATTACAGCACATCTAAGAAAAATTTCATAAAATCAAGATTCACAAAAGCCCTCAAATATTTGCGCATGTCTATTCCACTCTTCTGCATTCTTCTTCTTTCTTTGTAAATCACCTTAAATTCAATTCAGTATTCTGGAATTGTGAGTGCGCAAGAGTGAAATAGATATATTCAAAACGTTCGACCAAGAAAAGGATATAAATTTTCATTTCATGAAATTTTCCTGGTCTAAAAAGTGTGCCGGAAGCATAACTTCCATTGCCAATAATAATATCTACCACTTTTCATTTTTACTGACCTGTTTTACCAAAATACTTCTAAATCGGCTACAGTTTTATTTTTCAGTCCACATACGCTATTGGACAAACATTTCTCGATTTCTGTCTCTTGTATTTGTTACGGTCATTGTCACTTGGAAATTGGTGGCGTTTTATTTCTCTGGCGTATTAATTGATTCATTTGGCATGTAAATGCTTGAAGAAGGCGACTGGAATATGTTTGCTGATTAAGTAATTGATTGCACACCCGATAGAATACATGGCATCAGCTTCAGGCCACTGCCGGCGGTCAATTTATATTTCTTACCCAGCATCTCAAGAACCCAAAGACCCACCTCGTTGACTATATACTATCCAAAGTCACAATTTATTCATTGATCAATTCCACCCACCCTCAAGCAATTCTAGCACAAACTACCAAGTGAATTTCCTTGAGCTTCCCTCATAAGGATTCAAAGGGAAAGAAATGAAGGAAGGACTCATGCAACGTGTTTTAGTGTATATTTTGGAGATTTGAAACATCCATGGCGTATAAGGTAATCTAGCGGAAGTAACGAAATTCCTAGGATTTAAAATGTACACTTCAAGTTTGCGTGTGAACATTTGCTCAGTTTACATTTGCCATCATCATCCCCTGCTTTTTCTGTCCCACTGACATCTCAATGGGGCTTACCAGAGGCATTGGTATTTGGCACCAAGAGAGCGGAAATTTTGCATACATTTCGATAAGTAGATTTGGTTGGGAAGTAGACTCCCTAAACACCACACAATTGAGCCACATCACAAAAAAGACCCCTCTCCAGTCCCTATCAGCCAAATCGCTTTTCTTTCCGGTAATCACCAAACCGGAGGAGTCACAATTGTCATGGAGGCTTTAAATCTCACATGATCTTCTCTTGCAGTACAAGAAATGATATTTAGGTAATTCTCCCAAAACTAAGAAGACGACATTTTTTTCTTGAAATAATTGTAAAATACTTTTGTCATCCGGAATCCAGAAAAATTCACACGCTTTCTGAACTAAAAGGCGTAAGATTCACATTAATTGTACATCACTAATTAGTGACACCTGGAAGAACTAGAAAAAGTGGTGTAATTTTATTTTTCTTATGAATTGCAGACACAACTTTAAGTGTCACTCTGAGAAAGTTGTGGCAATAAACAGTCACAATTAGCATATCTACGTGTGAAAAGATTTCTTTGGTGCTATAAAAGAATGAGGAATTATAGAAAAATAACATGTAGGGGAACTGCTCATAATTTTGTCCAGTTTCTTATTTTGGACACTTTGAGGATAACATTGGGCACTAAAAATAAATTGATTAAAATGATGGATTTTTATTCCAATATTTGATGAAAAATGAATTCTATCTAAATATTTGTTCTTTTTGGAAGATTTTAACACTAAATACGTTAAAATTTGAATATGATTTGAGTTGAAATTGCTTTGTTGAAAATTCAGTGTGAGCAATTGCTTACGAGAAGTATGACAGAACTTCGTGGCTTACTTCAGTCTTATTTAGTTTTGGTGAAGTACTAACAAAGTTTGTTCGCTGTTTTTGAGTGATATTATTGAATATTCATTGAATATTGTGTTGATTCACGTTACTGATGATTTGTACATTTGACCTGAAGTGAGATTTGCCTTGTGAATTATATTTTTCGTGTGAAAAATGGGAAATTTTTTAAGACATTTACCAGTGAGGTGATGATTCTTATTTTGGACAGGTGTTTTTCTCACGAAATTTCGTGAAGTTTTAGCTTTTGTGATGACTAGGTTGGACAAATGCCTGGAGAAACAAAGGAGCATCATCTCTACGAAAGAGATGTAGTGAGAAATGCCTTGAAAGGCTCCCGGAAAGGCCAGGGAATGAGCTAATCCGCACGTACTTGGAGCACCGAAGTCAACTCACTTTAATGAATGATATGGAAAGTTTCCGGGCTTCTTGTGACATTCTACGTTTCCCTTATATGAACAGGAAGAGGACTTGGTAAGATTGGTTCATGAAATGAAGAACAATGGGCATCCTGTTGAGGAGGATTAGCTGTCCAAATTTACAGTCAAGTTGGACAAATTAATAAACAAGTTGCCCAAAATAAGAGCCAAGGTCACCTCTACTTATCAATTCATTTTTAAACGTATTAAAACTAATTTTAATAAAAATAAGACGATAAATAGCTCGCTAAGTTTCTAAACAACCCTTCTGAAAAGAGAGTAACAAGAAATGTCAATTAATATAGAAAATATCGCACTTCAAACTTGGAACTTTGATGCTTATAAGCAGACTGTCCAAAATTATGAGCACTTCCCCTAAACATACAAAGTAATTCATGACAAGAGTTAGAAATATTCAGTTTGGTATGGAAATTTTAATTTCTGTGTTAATCGGATTTTGCAGAAATTTATTCACTTTAGCTCAACCATCGATCGTGTTAATCTGTCCATTTTAATATTTTGGATCAAAAAATCTATTAGAATCTTCTCAGTTCTGTAACTTTTTCTAGTAGAATTCGATTTTTAGCTGAGATTTATTTAAAAATGTACTCGTAAAACTTTCCAATCCCTCCTTAGTAAACCAGTTTTGCATATTTGGATCTATGTAAATAAATAGAAATTTACAAGTGTAAAGCGTACACTCTATTCTACAATCGTTAACCCGGACGACGGCCAAACTCCCCAATCCCAACAATCATACCTAAACGAGTGCTTAAGGTTGCTGGGGCTCTTGTTCGGGTCAATAGTCTCCGTACTTCAGTGACTGAGCATCAGTCGCCGTAATCAGTTCACTCCCAGGAAGTTGAAAGATGGGTGGCACCTGCAGTTTCCCATTTTTCCTTTGAAAATTTATAATATTAGATGAACCCCGTCTAGAACTCGAACTTTACTGGAAGTTCAGCGCAGGATCTGAAGTTGTAATCCTAAACCACAACCAACTCTAGTGGTTTTCCAAAATTGAATGGATATAAAAATAATGTCAATACAATGTCAGAACTTTTGAAATACATTTTCAAGCCACAAAAACATATTCAAATTCGAAACTTCCTTTAGTCTGAATTCTTATTTAAAATAGGATTGATACACAGGAAATCCCTTTTCTCAATAAGAGCATTAAATTTAACGAAATCTGTTCACAGTTCTTAGATTCAGTGTTGAATCCTTGGGTTTGAAACTTCTTCGCACTCGTCACTTGAAGGCGAATCGACAGAATGTGACATTTAATTCTCACCATCGCACTTTAGTCCCCTACAAGAACTGTCTCCTTCCTCTGAAGCCCAATCCCATGAGAATACGATAAGGCAAGGGGAATGTGTATGTGAAAAATGTCTCTGGGGAGCGATAAGTTGATGAGAAAATTGACATGTTATCAGAATCCCACATTCATCCAAAAGGAAAGTTATACTATGGGTAACATTGTGGCCCAAATAGCTCCAAAATCATTCTTAAATGGGTGAAAATATACGAATAGCTCTATGGATAAGAGTTTGCGTGTGAAATATGACCGTTTAGTGGTATATCAATGGCAAAATCGTCTTAAAGAGTGCTCCTATTTCTTGTAAGTTGATACCGGAATTCAGTACCGGAAAATGACTTACATATTTGTCTCAGCTCACACAAAAAGGATCTCACGCCTCTCTAATTCGCACCGAAAAGCATTCTCACAGTAAGAGATCTCTTCAAGACACAACCTTTTAACACAGTGGCTTGGAAGAACTATCTGAAGACGTATGGTGTGGAGGAAACATATGAGGTTCATACTACTTCCAGGTCAATTTGGCTCAATTTCAAGCAACATCAGAAAAAAATCACACTGAATCTGTCTTTGGAGCGACGGAAGAAGTCGAGGGTCATTGACTACGATCCTCACCATCCTCATTAACTCCAAAGAAACTATCAAGTCTAGACATACTACAGACGATGAGAATTCATAGATGAGAATATTCATCATTTGAGAAGATATATTTATTTGGTATTTTTATGACACTTTCCACCAAGCTCCAAGAACATTTTTTCTCTTCCGCAACAATTAATTTTCTTCATTCAATATTAGCGCTTTACCAGAATTACCTTCAAGCTTCAAGATAATGGCCCAGAAAAGAGATATGAATATGGAGGAAAAGAAGTGACATTAAAATGATAATTGTTTATTAATAAGCCATTATAATGGAAATATCTTGCCTCTGTGCGCTCTCCCTTCAATTTTATATCCATCTTGGCGCATTTTTTTTCCATCCATTTCTTGTGTGAATAATTAAGAGGAACAAAAAAAAAGATACGGACACGGAAGACGGAAAAAAATTACAAATGCAAATTAGGCAAGTGTCACTTTATGAACTTATTAAAAAATCTATGGTGAAGTGGATGAAAAATAAACAAACAGCACCATAAAGTTCTTAATTAGCTTCTTGGGATGAATAAAAGAATACCACCAACAATGGAAGGAAATGAAGTTCTCGACAGTTTCCCACTCGATATTATAATACCAATTATTGGGATTATATTTCACAATGATATTCACCTTCAAAATCTTATTCAATATCACAAATCAAAGAGTAAAATGGTATCAGATTATCATGGGGTGACTCCCCTTATTGACGATGAATAGTAAAATAGGTCTTCGTGGGTAACCTCATTTATGACTTTAAATTCGATTGAAGCCACAATCACCTGCACATTTGAAATTAAATACAAAAGATTCACAGAAGACAGGGGAACTTCATCCACCCGACAAATATGGCTTAAATAAATTTGGTTTTATAGACAGTTCTTGTATTTGGGAAAATGTCACCATAAATTAAACCAACTAACCCCTAAATAAATCCACAGTAACGATTGAAATGCGGAAACCCAAATTAGTAAAACATGAAACAAGGAACCACTTGGCATAAATTCACTAATTCTCCCAAGAAAATCCTTCGAGACTATGTAAACTCACATGTGAGTTTGCGTGGGAACCTTTCACCCCAGACGATCTTTTTGAGATTCCCTACAGAAACATACATAATTTTCCATGTTGCAGACCATGTTTTGGGATAAGAGTCACAAACGTACAAGTAATTTTACCAGTTCATGGTCAAACTTTTATTCTATGATTCTCAAAAATCATTAAAAAATATTTCAGTAACTTAACTTTGAATAAGCAAGAAAAAAGTAATTTTATAAAAAAAACATTTATCTCAACTGAAACAATGGATGCAATTAGTGATAATTCAGTGGAAAAATCACTAAATAAAAATATGTTATTTTTTTATTTAATCTTAAATAAAATTTTAATAATAAAAACTAACAAAACTTATCGATTTTAAAAATTTAGAAATTTTAGATTTTGGTCAAGGATCGTATTTTTTAGAACAAAGGGCATTAATACTCCATTAAATAAAGGTGTTTCTTTTTGTATTGTGTTTGAGTAGATTACATAGTTAAAGGGACAGATAATCCTAACCGGCTTATGTAGGTGAGATTCTTAACGTGAGCTAACTCGGAGTGCATGCAAATTCGATTTAGAGCTGAAATTGTGAGTCGCCATTCAGTTATCTTGAATCAAATTCGTGAAATTATACAAATTTTGTATTTAAACCAAAATATCAAGGATTTGGATGAACTGGCACAAAAGTGATATATGGGTGAAATGTAGACCAGAATGTACTCTATAATTTTCCCATAGAACATGATCTCATCGATTACTCAGAAGCCAAGATAAGCGAGGTTTTTTGTTTCTTAACTTGTTTTTTCATCCAGAGTGCCCCAAGTAGTCATTTGTTGAACTTCAACTATATCAAAGAATTGTTGTATTTTGTGGGACTTTCCATTTAAAACCATATTTTAAGTGTCTTTGTGGAGTAGAGGCAGTCAAATTGGCATCTGAGTGATTTCAAAGCGTTATTATGGGAAAAATCAATTTTTTCACACTTAAACGGCAAAATCGGAGTGACAGCGTAGTCTGAGCGGAAAATGATGTATGAACGAAATGTAGAGACAAATGTGATCTACAATTATGTCGAAGTAATCATCAAAATCGATTCAGCGACAGTCGAGATAATTGAGGTTATGTGATATTGAAATTGGTTTTTCGACTGTGGCGCCCCTGGTGTTGGTCCCACGAAGTTCAAATATTCTAGAAAGTTGTAGCATTTGGTGAGATCTTTCGTTTAAGCCCTCATTCATCAAAATCGGTCACATAGAACCGGAGATATGATTTTTTGAATTTTGTGAACTTTGACCCCTCATATCTCCGGTTCTGTTTTAACCACAGCGCACATACGCACCATTTTGGAAACGTCCTAGACTGGACTACAACATACTAAAATTTCATTAACTTGCACAATGCCGTTTTTGAGAAAAATGACTTTGAATTTCGATGAATTTTGACGCTATCACAGCGCCACCTGTGGTGACTTTTTGAACTTCCATCTGAAAGTGCTCATCGAGACGAAACCAAAAAGGTAAAATTTAGGTCGCTATGTTAATTAGAACCGGAGATAGAGGCCGGTCAATATTCGAACTTTGACCCCTTATAGCTCGGGTCAGGGATTATGGATCGACTTAAAGTTTTTTTTGTTTGATAGGTATAATCAACGGCTACAACATACTAAAATTTCAGCCCGATGCACAATGGAATTTTTGAGTTATTTAACTTATAAGATTTAAAAATTTTCTTTTTAATAATAGCGCCCCTAGCGGTGGTTTTATGAACTTGCGATGTTAGAAGGAGAAGTGGCATTTCATGAGAGCTTTCCAAAAAGCCCTCACTTTTTAAATTCTGACAATTAGAACCGGAGTTATGGCCATTTTAAGAAATTTTCTTTGGACCCTTATAGCTCGGGTCAGGGGGGTCGGGGGACCTTAAGTTTGGTATTGATGGAAAGCTCTAAAGCCCAGCTATAACATACTAAAATTTGAGCCCGCTCGATGCCATAGGGGCTGAGCTATTGAGAAAACAAAAAAAGGGGGGTCTTCAAAATGGCGGAAGGAGGGGTGGGGGGTGGGGGGTCAATGCACCAAGTTGCAATTTTCACCCGATATATAACCTTTGCCGAAAACCGCAAGTCGATATCTTTTTTAGTTTAGGAGCTATTAAGCTCCAAAGAGCGGCCGGCCGGCCGGCCGGCCGGCCGGCCAGCCGGCCGGCCGGGAACGTAAAATAGCCACATACATATTCGTGATCAGGAAGTGCTGAAACACATTTTGGCCAAGTTTGAGGTCGATCGGACGACATGAAATTTTGTTAGGATTATAGTAGGTGAGATTGTTAAGAATCTCACCTAATAATATAATGCCCAACGCACAATAACTTTTGTTTTGTAAACATGTTTTTAACATTTCAATGAGATTGGGTGGGATCTAGATCTTGTTATCTCGCTCATTCTCATGGGAAATTTTGAAAACATGTTTACAAACAAAACTTATTGTGCGCTGGTCATAATTTTATACAAATTCGAAAATTAATTCCGAAATACGTCCAGAATTTTGTATATATTCTAAGAATAAAACTGTTATGCTGTAAGTTATGTTGGTGATACCTTTGGTTTTTATCCTAATTTTTTACATACTTTTGCAAATTCTATGATAAATGCAAATATTGAAACGAACAATCACTCACAAACTAAAGTTTAGTACAAGATATATCTTGTACTAAATAAATACACACCACCAACTTTATGATACCCTCTTAATTGGCTTTCGTTGGATATATTTGTTATTAATAAAATTAATACTTAAATGTATGTATATTTAGAAACAACGGAATCTTATATATTCGAATAAAAGTTTCAGGATGGTATAGGCCTCAAATCTCGTATCACACATTAATTAAATTATTTTTTTTTAAAAAAGTACTGAACTAACTATTTTTTTAGAGATAATTTTAAATATTTTTGAAACAATTATATTATTCTAATATTAAAAATAAGTTGTGAATAAAAAAAATCTAGGAGTCTGCCCATTGTGTTTTACAAATATCTTAGGAATAAAGACATCTCACAACATCTGTCTTTGAATGCGGTCAGAGTATGGTGTTAATTTATGAATTGAACCACCTAAAACTATCATGTCACAATGTCCTCCGGTCCATTGTGTCAAAAAGGGAATTTTGCGGAGGAACATCCCCAAAACTAACTCTATGGTCGAAGGATAAATGGGAACACGATAACTCACAAAAGGCCGACAGAGTGTGTATATTGAGGAATTCCGACGCAATGTCCGAAAACTATTTTACGGTCATTTTGGGGGTGTTAAATGTTAATTAAATATATTTTACGGGCACACACGCCCATTGTGCCTGGCTAGCCATCGCCGGTGTATTGTATTGAACTAGTTGCCGAGACAAATTGTCATTTTATTGTCCCAATGAAGAAATTTCATGCCCGAAATTCAAGACTAAGGCATCCGCCAGTGGACAATTGTTTGCTCAAAGATAAATTGGCATATAAATTTATGGACAATAGAGTGGGTGAATGGGGAGAGATTTGACTTTTCTGCATGCAACATCCGTAATTTATGTCTCAATTTGAGAATCAAATTTCTTCAAAATTTGTAGCCCCTATAAGCAACACGTGCAAAGTCTTGGAAATCACATTTCTTGTTATGGGACACACCCATACTCATGAGATGAATCAAAAAAATCCTTTGCATGGAAAATTTTTTTGAAGGAAAAGGAAAAGCAATAGAGTCATGTGTCAGGAGAAAAGTGCCTCATGCCACCAAATTGATGAAATTGTGTGGCTCAATTTAAGATCGACAACTGTCAGAAATGTCTTGTCACATTGAATTTATATTAAAATAAAGCGAGAGAAAATTCAGCTCAGTGTTCAACATAAAAACATAAATTTTCACCCATTTTCCATTCACACTCCCCTTTTTCCGCAGCCCAAACACCTTATTCATATCTCTGTTAGACAACATATGTGACTTTTCTATGTTGCACAACTTTTCACATTTTCCCCCTTTCTCCAAAAGACATTTTTACTGGGAAAGATGCTAAAAAACCAAACAAATTTATACTTTACTTTACCCTCCCAAAACACATTGTTCCTCACATGATCTTTTCCATCTCCCGCCAAAAAAACCACTCCCCTTTAGATAAATTTTTCAAAAAAAAAGTGTTTCACCACAAAATGATTGTGACTTTTATTAGAATCTCACACAAATATTTGTAACTAAATCGATGACACTGGCTCAATTTGTACCCAATTGGTTGTGGAAAAAAAACTCCCCTCCGGAACTCGTGAACTCAAGTGAATGGGTTAGAGCCAGAGCCAGAAAATAGGATTTTAGCGTCAAAATGTTAAAAGTGCGCTCCCAAAGAATTGAAACCACAGTCTGGTTGACATACTCATAGTATATTGAATTGAGAAAAAAATCAACCCCTTATTTTGATTATTTGTGATAAATTGTCGCATGTGCGTAAGTGAAAGAAGAATCCATTTTTCAGAGAGAGAAAAAGATCCAGTTTCATGCTTTGTATATACTATATACCCACCCACTAACTTTCCATTCCTCTAATTAATCAGATTTCTCCAGTACATGATTTGATTGTTATTGGTAGCAATTGATTGCCCTCTGTTCATTGACTGTTCACCACATAAAATGTGTTCATAAATTGATTTAAGTAAATATCAACTGATTTTATCTCAAACAATAAAATAACAATGCACGCAATAGTTTGTACACTGCAAAAAAAAAGCTACAAAATAATTATGAAGTACTATGTAACTTATTTAATGCAAGAACTTAGGATAACGGCGTTATCACACTTGCACATTAAAATTTTAATGTGATTCACATTAATTGTCGCTTGTGAGCGTCCAAATATGTTATTTGTGTCTTTGAGTCACTTAATATTTGGGGCTTTTCTATTTATTGATAAAGAAGTGGACTTGGCCTGCAAAAATAAGTTTAAATTTACCTAAAGCATAAATATTTTTCACATTAAAAAATTAAAGAGAAAATCGCATTAATTTTTCGCATTAATGCTATTAATCAATTGCTATCAAATTTTGCGGGCCAAGTCTACCTTTTTATCAACAAATAGATCAAATTTTGAATATAAAATGATTCAAATACACAAATTACACATTCGGACTCTCATCAGCGACAATTAATGTGAATCATATTAAAATTTTAATGTGCAAATGTGATAGCACAGTAAGTCTATTTTACAATATTAAGTAACTTTGCACCAAGGGGTGAATAAGTGGCTCTCAGAGTGAACCTTGAACGGCGGGCGATCGGCAAAATTGTGCCGATTTGGAGGTAGAAATTGTCAAATCGGCATTATTTTGCTAAGAATTCAACAGATCGGCAACATTTCGCCAGAAAGTGACTGTTCGGCGTGTTCAGTAGCAAAAATCGGCAGATTGGCACGATTTCAGCGAATAATCGGCAGATTTAAATGTTAGTTCGCTTTTATGAAGCATAGCGTTCACTTAAACTCGTCTAACATCATAAATTTCCTACAGAAAATTTCAGTGGTAAATTTTAATGCACTATACTGGAAAGATTAATCTTGTAGTCAGCAGAACGGCACGAGATCGACAAAATTCGTGCCAAATTGGAAAATCGGCACAATTCGCAGATTTGCCGTGAACCGTGAGCGAGTTATCTATACATTTCTTTGCACCTTTTGAGGATCCTGAAAATTAAAAGACTACTAAAGGACTAAAAGAATTTAATATCTTAATGTTTTATTAACATCGCATTTCTTTTTAGTATTTTTTTAACTTATGTTTGTTTTTAACTTGAATTTTATTTTAATACACATTTATTGGAAAACAATAATTTATACAAAAAGGGAAAAGTCTATAGCAGATTTAACTGTAGATTGATAAAAAAAATGATCAGTAATTATCCAGTTTCGAAATGTTTATAATGCATTTGCAGTGCATGTGACATAGGTGATTTAGGGGAAAGCGACAGGCCTTAAAATGTTCCAACCTTTGAATATTTCAATTTTTCTTCTATTTCCCAAAGCAATAATTCTATGCTATAAATAATCTATAGTTAATACTTCTATTTTGTGTTAACTTTGATCAAGAAAATATATAATTTTTATTTTTGAAAACATGAGAAAATTTGAAATATTCAAAGGCTGGCACATTCAATATTGTTGGCAAACTTACCTTTTAGAACTTGTGAACTATCTCGTCATCTCAGTTCTGTATATTTACTGTGCAGTATTGTATTTAAATGGTAAATGAAAAATTAAACACGACTACTAAAAAAATTTCGATTTAAAACATCCGTCAGTAAATTATGAATTTTAATTCATTATTCAAAAAAGACTTAAAGGATATATTAATTTGTTAATCTCAATAATAAATTTAACAGTGTATTTATCAAACAATCTAATCAATTAAAGTAATGACAAATATTGCATATCACAAATACATTAAATTCATCTTCTGGTATAACCATGCTAAATCTACTAATAACACAAATTGATAATTGATTAATTAGCTAATGTGTTTATCGAAAGGCTTGTTTAATATAAATCTCATACAATGTCCTCCTGGAATAAATACTCATGTTACCCTAATTTAAATAACGACCCAGGTTTTACACAAGCATCAGTTGAATAAAAAAAATAAATTGAAGAGAGAAATCTGGTGTCTGGAAGAGATCTCGAAGAAGTTCCATAAATTCCATACGATAAGGAAAGTAAGCATACTCAGAGAGCAAAGGGTTACATATAAACGATCATCAGCACCTTCCACTTGGCACTTTGGTCGGCTGCTGAATGCTATCTTGCCATCATGGGGTGGTTTTTCTTCCACCCACAACTACATCAATTCTACCGCAAGTATATGTTCGTATTGACTAAAAGACCAAGTTTGCATGGAAAGCGTGTGTCCCGGAGTTGAAGTTATCTTTTATGCTATATATTTCACCAAAATACCTCTTCAGAATGTTCCCAGATGAGGTATAGAAGAAAGGTCTGCGTGAGATTTACGCGCTAAATTAATTGACGATAGAAATTGTATCCAATTTACAGTGGAGAGTTTATCCATTGAACATCAGTACAACTTTGAGATCGAAAATTTATCTAGGCAGGTAATTAAATTTGTGCGCCCATTCATGGTAGTTACTCGCAAAATTAATATTGAAAGCATATTTGCGAGAGCCATTGAATTTGATCTCATAAACCACTCTTTGACATGCAACATCATTAAGGGACGAATAACCAGGTACAATGAGTTCATTGAATTGCTGTCTATCGAGTAATTTGAAGCTCATGATGGATTACCGGGTCGGTGGAAAGTTTGTGCAGATATAAACGCTAAGATTGAGAATGAGAAAAATATTCAAGAAATTGAATCACGAAGGTCTAAAGAGATTTTTGTCTATTATAGAAAGTTGTAAACTTCAAGAAGATTTTAAGTTATCTTACAATACGACCACATGTACTAACAATTATTCATTTAGATACATATTTTATAAATTTTCAAATTTATAAACATTTTCATTTTCTTATTTTCATAATATAATATTCCCTCAATTTTACTGCGTCTAGTAAAATGCAATTCTTTACCCCCAAATTTAAACTCACAATCGAATTTTCACGCATTACAAGACCACATGTAAAGAATCTCAGCTACCATAAAAGCTCATCTGAGCTTTTTTCTTTTTTTTATATATTTAAAACATAAGGAAAAATTAAGAATGTTTTTCGCAAAATAAAATCATGGATGCATTTGTGCCCCTATAAAATTGAGTAAGTGATATTGAATATTCAAAAGATTCTGTACTGTAGAGAAGAGTTGATCCATCCAAAAATCACTCTCTATCTGACGTGGAGGGTGAAATTTTAACCCATGGCAAGATCCAATTAAAAGTCTTCTTTTAACCCCTTTTCACTCAAGCCCTCGCGCCTCGAGGGAATTGTTTGAGTTTCAACAATGTAAAATCCATTATCGCGGCAAATGTCGCATGCTACAAGAGTATACAAGTGGAAGATTATTTCGTCGTGGAACTAAAATCAACGTCTCATCTCTGTCTCAGCCACTTGAGCCTCATCCATCGTCTTCGAGTATCACATGAACCAAAGTCGCGCGCTCCATCGGAAGCTTCTGTAATGATTTGGGCAAGTGCTCCAGCATTGTTATCATGTATGATGAAAGTGTTGCTGCCTTCAATGAGAAATGTATCATCCTCAAGTGGTATCGTGTGTTGAGTGGAAAATAGCGTGTCTTCGTATCTTCCTCGTCTAACAATCGCAAGCAATCAATACATCCTTCAATATAAATTTCCTGGTTGAATGTTGCAAAGTAAAGTGGTTATATTTCATCTCATCGAAATTAGAGCAAATAAAATAAAGTTAGGAATAAATAATTATCAAACTAGTGATGCATTTTTCGTTGCATAGAAAAAACTTTAAAAAAAAAATGAAATAAAAAATCATAGGGGAAAGTACTCATGCTCTGCACGGTCTCAAGCTTCATACAGTAGACTCTCTCTCAAATGGGCATTTGGGGTGAAATGTCATCCGGTTTATCAATAGATTTGGGCGTCAAAGCCCTTGTAAATTCCACAAAAAGCGCTCAATTATAAAAGATCACGATAAAATAGGAAGAACTACAGCGAATATGAGCGAATTAGAAACGTGAAAATTGTCAACAAAATTTTTCGCCAGATTGAAAAAGAACCGATTGAGCGAGAGTCTACTGTAGTGAATAAATGTTTCCTATGTTTCTAAATAAATGTGACTCCGCAATATATTTCAAAAACAGGACACTTTTCTCTACTAGTTTTTAAAATATGGGTGCGATGAGTCACATTTATTGAAAAACACAGGAAAAATTTAGTCATTATGAACCTTGGAACATTGCGAAGCATGGGAACTTTCCCCAACTATTCTTCGATAAAAAATGCAAAACTTCTATCATTGTGCCTGAGTTTATTTGTTTTCCATGAAGTTTGACAACGAAGAAATACTTTTCTTCTAAATTTCTGATTTATAAAACTTTATTATTTTTGAAAATATGAGTTTTTCACTATGCAAATATATCTCAATTTATTATATTTATAAAACTGCAATACATTTCAACAAAATTTTTTATAGTAATTTACTTCTTATAGATTAGAAGAATTTTAATAAGTTTCTCGGTCTATTCTCAAAAAAAAATTATTTCTCTGATTTTTAATTCTCTACTTGTACTTATGTCAACCAGTTCTTCAGTAAACAAAAATACTCATAGTAGGGGAAGGTTTTAGAGGTTCGTATTAAAAAAGGAGTCCAAAATTTAAGATTTTTTACTGAATGCCACACACACCGAATCAATTGTATATCTATATCAAAAAATCCGTTACTTATTGGGTTCATAATTCTGCCTCACAAAATTCCTGGAAGTCCTTGGATTTTCCTCTACAGGAAAATGAAAATATAGAGGCATTTTTTACGAAGGTGCCGTGGTTAACTCAGCTTCGTACCACTTTTTTCCACCTCTGTAAGCCTCATTTTCTCCGAAAACATTACACCGGACATAAAAATTTGGGCATCACTACTTAAATGGAACTTTCATCTACTTGTTTTCACCATTTGTAGGAGGTATCGCGCATTAATAATCAATTTTAAGCTATTTTTCTAACACATGTTTTTGGCACTCGGAAAACCATTTTTTTCCCTCAGTTAAGAGCTTGGTTAGGTATGATTCTCACATAATCACACCTTATGTAATCCTCATATTTTCTCTAACACCTCCAATTGGTCTTACAGAACATATTTCGGACATAACTGATTTCAAAAATGGCCAGCCACCAATTTAAAGTTAAATGGGAGAAGTTCCACTTTAAAACAAGGAAAATTGAATGAGAAATACTCAAATACATCGAAGTGGCAATTGAAGAATCACACCTACCATAAGCAGTCTAGTTTAATCACTGCACAAATTGGAAAGTAGTAATCACACCTATTGCAATCCTTGTTTTTTCTCTAACGTCTCGAATATGTCTTACAGAACATTTTTTGAACATCAGTGATTCTTAGAATTACCAGTGATTAATTTAAAGTAAAATGTAAAAACTTCCGCTTGAAAACAAAGCAAATTGGATGAAAAATTCTCAAAACGCATCGTGTGGACAATGAAAGAATCACACCCACCTTGGCCTTTTGGACCCAGGAAAAAAGGCCTAGGCCTTCAAGTTTGTCAGGAAATGTGAGATGTAGGACTAGCTTTTACATTATATGTCCAGTCCATGGATGAAATTCATTTACTTTTACGAAGCTGCAACATTACGAAGGTGTAAAACTTTCCCCTATATATGAATTCTTATAGATTTTATCCCCTGATGTCTAATATCTAGTTAAATAAATGGCAGTATTTACAACTATATCCCATGTTTACTACTGCCCCAGTCCCATCTAATGTTGGAATATATCTAGGTCTCTGTTTAGTTGAAAATAAGTCCTTAAAAACGACTTTTTTATTATTTGTTCCTTGTTTTATTTCAGGGAATTTCATGAAATATTTCATAAAGTTTCTCTCATTTTCATAAGTCTATTGTATCATGTGCCAAAAATTAAGAGAAGACCGCGAGGATGATGAATGTGTCCTGCCTTATTGAATTATGAATATACACCGGGAAGATCCGTATAGAGGGTGCAACTTTCACTCCTGTGGGAACAATCCATCGTTGATGTCTCGCGAAAGACGAATTGCCTTTTGGCTCATTTCCCAGATAAATGAATTAATCTTTTATAGACAATAATCGCTCAATGGGCAATTGTTCACGCGCAGGGAATTTGGTGCTATAGGCAATTGAGACATCACTCCCATTTCAATCCCAATTACCATCTCACCGTCCATTGGAGTTGTGGGGGCCAAATAACCGCATGTGTATAATTAACTTCTTTGTATGTCTAAGTCAAAAATATTTCTCTATTAATCATTCCTCTGACGAGATCATTAAAATTTTCAGGCAACTCTTGGAGGATTTTTTCTTGCACCTTCCTCACATCTTTTACTATTTTGCGTTTGGGTCCACTTGATGGCTTTCCCAGTGGAGAATGCGGGGTCCAGGTAGAGAGATGGGTACAAGTGAGGCCGTGTGAGACCACTTTGGGGCCTCTGGGAGGAGAGAAATTGAGACATTATGTTTGCGATGGTATCAGGTTCATGCAGCAGCCGCGTTCATCCATATAATTCAGTTATACGATGGTGCTTAAACTCCCAAATATATTCTCACACATGGGTGAGTAATTAAAGTAATTAGGCACATTGGTGAGATTACATTTGGTGCGCCAATGTTGGCAATTAAGCACCACACGTCAAATCTTAATAGATTGAGACATCTTTTGGAATCTCTCTTTCCCGTGGCGCAAAAAGGCGAGAACGAATCGATTTCCAGTATAATTAGTACGCTTTGAAAAAAAAAGTAAAAATTTTAAGACAATACCGCTCCAGGGATTTACCAAGGGTGATGATGAACCAGAGAAGGTGTATGAAAAAAGCCCCAACAATATAAGAACCTGGGAAAACAATTCATGGTTCGTTACGCTTCTGATTGAACAAATTTCAAATCAAAATCAACCCCTTATTTTGGCTTCAATGGGTGCAATCTTTTCATTCACTGTGGCTTTGTTCTTTCCCGAAAGAACAGCCATATATGTAGAGGGAAAAAAACCCTTCCCTGATATCTGTTTTTTTGCCACCATGTGTCACCCGAGTTTTGACTATTGTTGTAGTTCCATTGCGTGCAAAACCACACGAAAATCATTTCAATTCCCAACTGCAACCCAACAATGCAACAAGGAGATGTGGTTCGTCAAACAGAGCGTCAAAAGTCATCAAGTTGGAAAAATTCCCACACACCCCCGCGATGTCGTGTCTATCGGAATCGTTTCAAGAGGGGTTGTTTTGAAAGGCACTGATGGAAAATTTCTCATGCTTCCACATGGGACAACCTTCGTAAATCACAAAACTGTTCAAATACTCCACTGTGATTACTTTCGCCAAGTCACGACATGTGTTTCAGGAAACGCCTAAAAATGTACAGGTGGCTTAAGACTTTTGTCTCTCTCTCCATCTGTGACTTCTCGACGTTATAATTAGACGGTAAAACTGCCAGTTTCGTTTAAAATAACTACTAAAAGGTCGACTAAGAGGAATATCGACATCTTGGAGAAAAATAGTGAAAGTGTTAGCACTTCAAAATTATTTAATCGCTTATATTTATTTGATGTTAAAAAAGACACAAGTCCACGAGCATTTACGTTAATTACATTAAAATGTATCCATTAGGTATGAAAGTTTAAAGAACCGTTTGCGTTAATATAATTTTGTAGCAAATGTCTATGAATAATATGTCCAAATAATTAAGGTAATATGCAATTAAGATGGAAAAACATAGGGTAACGTGTGGTATTTCTGGACAAGGTGCTTTTCGGGACATAATATGGGTATTTTGGGACACATCAAAAATCCTATAAATATCTGTTTTCTAATTATTTTTAAGTTCTATATGAAATACTAAGCTCTTTACGTATCAGATAAACATAAAACTTCTGAAATTTTATGTAATATAAAGCGTGAAATACGCGTGAATTGTGAGTGTCACATTTTACTTTTAACAAAACCTTCAATGCGGTCAATTTTGCAGATGTCAACACAAACAGTGCTTAGTTTTTTTCGATTTAAATCACTTTAAAAGTGAAATTTTAACAAAATTTGTATGAAAGAGTGAAGTTTAGAACTTCTACTTAAGGGTAAGTAATCAGGATCGGTGGAATTTATTTGCATAATAGCGACTTTTGTCTGTCCCGAAATACCCAAATATCCCGAAATATACCACTCTTACTTCTTCACGAGAAATTAAGGACAAATACTAAGAATTGGATTGGAAGATGAGCTTTAGAAAACACTAAAAATCCAATAAATTTTTCGATAAACCCCATCATAAGCCTCCTGAAGGTTTACGAGATCTCAGAAATCAAAAATTCTTGATAGTGAAAATGACTAACATCCCTAACGCCTTATCTTTTTTTCAATAAGAGATTTCATACTTGCCGAATATTATTTTAATCTATCCCGAAGAGAAATGTGCTTTGATTTGGTGGACAGTCTTAAAAATACCTTTAGAAAAGTGTTATACTAAGAAACAAGTTGTAAAGCGTTAAAACAATCTTTTAATGTGTAAGTTTAGTTTAGCACGCATATGTTGTATTTACTGACCAAATTGTTAAATTTGAACAATTGCTAGAATTATTCCAATATCTTAAATTTATGAACCTTTAAAAATAGTATTAAATTCTGTAATTAAATCCATTCTCGATTACATTTTTGCATATTTAAAATCTTAGAAAATCTCAAAAATTTGCAATTTTAAAGTGAAAATACCCCACCCTACCATATTGTGATTACCGTAGATGTAAGTGACATTGTTCTCCTGCTGATCGTAAGCCTTGTCGTAAGCTTTTATTTACTTCTATTATTTATGTACGATTTTCACCGATCGAACATGATAGAAAAGATCGGTTAAAACTATCTTTAAATCCTAGATTAAAAAGAAAAGCTTACGAACAGCAGAATGGCAGACCTATCGAAGAGTAAAGTCACCCGCATCTACAGTATTTATAAATTAATTGAATTTAAATAGACAAGAAACACAGAAGTTGATAGATTTTAAACAATAATTTGTTGAAAATTATTTTCTTTTAAAATGCTTTTTTTTAATTATTATTATCCGATGATCGTCAGATAGAAAAAGACTATCAAAGAATAAAAGCCTTTTTCCTATAGTTTTCGGTGAACTTTGCCCCTGCTGCAATGGTAGAAGAGATCACTATTCATTTAAGGAAAAATTTTATATTGAGACAAAAGGATATCCTCATTGGTTACAAAGATCAGAGTCACAATGCTTATGCATAGTGAAAAAAATAAAACGAAAATCACCTATTTTCCAATTTTTGGCTATTAACTCAATTATAAATTATCTTTTTCGTGGATCGGTGTTCAGGCTTTCTTTCCGCGGAGGACTGGATTTAAAACGATCACTTGGATAAATTAGAAGTCAATTAGTTTGAGTTTCCTAGAAAGTTTATATTTAAATATGTAAAATATTATTTGTATTCCAATAACTGCTTTCGTTGTACAAAATTTCACCATTGTGGTTTAAGACATTTTATTTTATATGAAAAGCACTATTTACAAAATTATTTACCTTTCTGAATGTTGTAGAGAACTGCTAAATTTCTATAACATAATACTATCATAGTCAATAAATCATCGAAATATTCCAATTTTGTTAAAATTATTATTATTATTATTAATCATACAGAAATATTTGCAATGTAATCATATATTATTGCATTCCGTATTGAAGGAATCTGCGAAGTCTATCGCAGACCGCCCAGAGTCACCTCCTTTAAAATTATATTTATCCATTTATATCACTAGTTTAAGAAAAATCTCTATACACAGAAAGAAATATGTTGTAAAAATGTTCGTAAATGTTTGTGAATTCCTATGGGGGAGTTACGAAATGCTCATAAATCGTATAACCCACAAACAACGTAACATGATCATTTGACGAACATTTTTTGTACTTTTACAAACATTTGTTCGTAAATGTTCGTAAACACACAAAAAAATGTTCGTAAATTTTTGTTTATCTGACGAATATTTACGAACAAATAACAAAATTTTACGAACATTTTTGTGTGTTTACGAACATTTACGAACAAATGTTTGTAAAAGTACAAAAAATGCTCATCAAGTGATCATGTTACTAATAATGTTTGTGAAAAAAGTACAAACTTTTACGAACTTGTTTGTGGGTTATACGATTCACGAGCATTTCGTAACTCCCCTTAGGAATTCACAAACATTTACGAACATTTTTCCAAAATATTTTTTTCTGTGTAGTGTTCTTTCTTCGTAACATTTTGTATATGCCAAAAGATGTGATTTAAGATTTAGCGCACAACTTCTAAAATTTTCCAAAATAATGAAGTCATTTTATTCAATAATTAACAAAATCAATAAATTGCATATGGTTAAATTGTGTTCTTTGGCTTTAAATTCAGTACTATTTTAATAATGCAGTGTGATGAAACTAGAAACTGTAATTCACACCCACTGCCCCATTATTTTATAATCAGACATTTTCACAAAAAAATTGTGCATAACGATTGAGGGTGAATTTTTCAAAAGCCCTATCTCTCTTCATGCTTCATAATTAATCACCTGGCGAAATTATGTGAGTTATGCACAATCACAAAATTATGTCGGTAGTGTGTTCCAAAATCATACAATACATTTATCAACTGATTTGGCACTGATGAAAAACCACCCTCACTTACCCAGAAAAAAAGCAAACATCCGGGAAATTTCATCAAGCCGGAACCAATTGTGAGTCAATCTATCGGGACATATTACAGTTGAGTTGTGATTTTACCCTTATTAAAAATCTACACTTGAGTGAGGGTGAGGTTTGCCTTTTTAGTTATTTTTTTTTTCATTCCTGCAATTTGTGGCGACAAAGACAAAGCGGAAGCAACGATTTAAGCTCGAGGACTATTAATTTTTTCCCTTCTGCTCCCAATGCATGTTTTTAGTGGTTCCAAACAGTTGGAAATGCTCATTTTGTTGCAGAGACCGTGGGATTTGAATAGTTTTTGCTTCTCTCTGTTCCTTATTTTCCCAAGGAACCTTTTCACGGTGTGATTCAAATTTGATTTTATGTTGTTTTTTGTGGTTTTTAAAATGAAAATATCAGAAATGACTTCAGTTTATATAATATGGAATTATAAATAATGAAAAATCTATTAAGAAGTATTTTAACCATAATTACCATATCGATCTTTCCTAATTTTTCAAAAATAACACTATTATCAATAATTACTTTACTGTTCAGATTTAAGTGAAAAATTAAATTCGTAACCTCCAGTCTTTATTTCTTCTGGAGAAAAGGATTACATATATTCTTCCCTCTGTCAAGTTTGAGCTATAATTAAATAAAATTATAACTTTTCAATTAACCTATTCAAAAATGACGGCTACTAAACTCTATACGTTAATCCTTTGACTCTGTACAACAAATCATTCAAAAATGTTTCTAGTTTATATATTTTCTTTCTCTCTCTGTTCTGAGTGATAAATATTTTTGATGAGACATCAAATAAATTTTTCAAACAATTCTTTGACGGGAACACACTTTTGGTGTGTTCTATTAGAAAATTTTTAGTGTTTACTTATTGCCGGCATTGTTGTGGAATTTCTAGTTTTATTTATAGTTTTTTTCTACCCATTCGTGTGATGATCTCGCGTTATTAAAATTTGTTAAGGATTTATTTATTATGCTGCGGTCATTAGTTAACATCAACTCTGAACGATGCCCATCAATCTTGCAGTCGATTAATATTGCGTTCCTGATCCAATATTCACAAACACTCTTTCTCTCTCAGCCCATATGAGTGTCAGACACTCACTGTGATTTTATTTTGAGCCCCATTCAACTCACCTATCACAATTTCACATTAGTGTCGATAATGGAAATTCTTCATCTACGAACCACGATTTTGCAGCAGCATTGACCATCTTCGACCCCACAAAGAGTTATTCCAGGGGAAATTCCTACAGAATCTTTGAAACAGGAAGTGATTTCATTTGTCCGTTACAAAAAATATCTGTGATATCCTGTACATTTTGTGCTCCTATCTGTAAATTTGGCGATAGATTCACGTTGATTGCTGATTACATTAAATACCAATTGATAGATCACTATTCGCAGACGCCAAATACATATACAAATACAAACAGTGGATTGGATGTGAAGAAGCTCAGGATATTACATTATGTGGAAAATAGACTAATGCGCCAGTAAATTTCAACCGGCTACGAAGGCTACAATTAATCTGTAGAGAATTTAATTGCACTCCTACATTATCCATATATGTAATTATATATTTAATCACATAAAATATTTTAGTCCAATCGCATTGGCAAGAGCTTTTAGGCTTTATTTCAAGTTCTCAAAGCTTTAACCAATCAACGAGAGTTTAGGGGTTTATAGTTTTTATCACATGAAATATTCAATTACATGAGGATAATGCCATATTTGCTATAAGACAAGATATTAATTTGTTGTTAGAAGGCTTCCAATGCCTAAGGTAATTTATGAGAAATATAAAATTACATTAATTGTAAAATTAGTGTCAAATTTTTTAATTTTAAATGTATACAAAAATGACGAAAATCTGGGGTACTTTCTAAAAAAAATCTTAAGAAAATTTATTCTTTCGCTAAAGCTTCTTAATATGGGAGAATATTTCGAAAGTGCGATTAAGATTAACTGCTAAAGACTACATGCAGATTGGCCAAAGCTTAAAATTTCTAAGAAAATTTATCATATGCATTTCTTTCTTATAGTTTATTTTTTATTTATTTTAACAACAAGTCTATTGGTTTATAACCAGAGCGCAATAACTTTTGTTTGTAAACATGTTTTTAAAATTTCCTATGGGACAGAACGAGATGACTAGATCCATATCTCACTCACTTTCATTACAATGTCAAAAACATATTTCCTTTCGAATGAATAAAAACAAAATAAAAGAGATAGCTTATATTACATTTGAATAATATTTGAAACGATTAAGATTAACAGGTGAAAGAAAAGATAAAAACAAGATTTTTGAACAAAAAAAGAAAAGGTTAAGGGGTAAAGATGTAAAAATCTATAAGTGTAGAGCGCACGGCCTATTCGACACATGTCAACCCTGTCGATAGCTGTATCTCACCAACCCAAATCCTTTATTCCTTTCACACGTCCAACCCCTACCATCCTAAGGCGGATGCTGAAGGTTGTTATATTGTGCTCTTGTTGCTTACGGCAATTAATATCAGTATTTCAGTGAGTGAGCATCAGTCGCCGTGGACAGTTCACTCTCAGGAAGTTGAAATAAGGATGACAACCTCAGTTCCCCATTTTCCCTCCATAAGTTTGTAATTTTATTTAGGTAAGTCCCATCAGGGCTTACATGAGGGAACTACCAGATCAAATGAAAACATCGCGGATAATAAGTATCAAGGATTAAGTATCATTGAAGCTATTTACACCGTCGCATTGGATTGAGATTCAATTGTCCCAAAATCATATTTTAGGACAATTCAGTCTTAATCTAATGCGGTGTTGTAAATAACTTTATGAAACCGTTGAAATTGCCGCCCTAATTGACTGAATTGTAGCAAAATCCGAAGACCATTCAATCTCAATGCACTACGGCGGTGTATGTGGTCTCATTGTCATGTGTTATTCGATAGATTTTATTATTTAAATTTAGTTTTTACTGCTCTAGCTCCACAGAAAGTGCAGCATGATCCCTCGATATTTTCACTGCCCAAAATTTCCACCTTCACCCTTCAGGGGCAAGTTTTCTTAATGTGGGTAATGTTGTCATCACGCTGTTTGTCCGTCTGACAGACGCAGCGTCTGTCCGTCTAATCCGTCCGACTGTCGTCAGCTCTAAAGGCCACACGGTTGGAGATAGAGACTTGGAACCTTTGGGGGACCTCTCCATGAGTTAAACCAAGGATCATTAACATGCCCATCATTCACCTCCCCCCAGTCGTCCTATTCCCCTCCAAAACCATGTTTCTTGAGATTGCTCAAATACGGTTTTACAAAGTCAAAGATTAAAAAGGCTCTAAACATAGGGTATTTCTCAACCAATTGGTCTCACATTTAGGCTCGTTGGAAAGGTCTTGGATTCTATAACAAGCCTGAACCAATTCCAATCCGGTCATGAACCGATTCATAACCGGTAAGTACTTTTATCAGAAAATCAATTGTAGTCTAAGCTATTTTGGGCGATCTTGTGATTCAATCGATTCAATAAATCGGCTGTGAATCGGTAAATGATAAATAATGAGAAAGTAGTTTTGAGGTATAGTGTCTAAGTTACTCGTGGCAAAGCGCGGACGCTTTGCCGCCTTTTTAATTATTTAATTTCCATGTCATTGTGCGAGTACATTTTTTGCAAAATCGACTTCATTTATAAGTTTAAAATTTTGAAATCAAATGGTTATCTACATCTTGAAATCAACGAGAAAACTTCTTCAGTACAATTTTTTCAAGATGAAACTTAAATGATTTCATTATCCTACATCCTTTATTTTCTAATCGCACATTGCCTCCGTCAAATATTTCTTCGACGCAATACTCCTAGTGAGAAATACTATCAGCTATATAGAAATATGAGTGAAGAAATTTCCTCGCCATGATTGTGATCATCAATTATTAACATTATAGGTGATCAGTCACTGCATGGTGTCTCATCGGTGGATGCATATTGTAAAAAGGAGGGAGAGAGACTCGCGTCTCACCGTGAAACTTGTGAATGCTCTAACAACATTGTAAAATAATCTATCATAAAGTGGGAAATATTGACACTAACAACATTACATTTTCTGCTGTCGGTGTATTTTTAACAAATTGTCCAACACAAGCAATTCCATTTAACATCATCTGATAAGTCATTCACTGAAAAGAACAAGCCAACTATTTGCTGTATTTCTCACAATTGCATATCTTCTCTGGGGATGGACGCCAATTCACTGCACCAGAGGATAGTACAAAATGAGAAATTAGAGATGCATTGTTAAAGCTTTCCAAGATAAACACTAAATTGAATTCATCCCAACATAATCACAATGAAGAAGGATCTGAATCTTCAATTGAAAGTCAACCAACAAACTACCAGTAAAAACTACTATCAGAACATCTTAATTCAAGTTGACGTAATAAACAGAAAATTTAATTTAAAAAGTTCTACATTAATAAATGCTAAAAGTGAAATTCTGAATATTGAAAATAATCCTTTGATATTTTTCATGCTTTTAGCAATTAAATTTTAATCAGCAAATATGTACATAAGTTATCAACAATTATTTATTGTTATGAATTACACAATGTTACGGGAAATTTAATACATTTTGCAATCATGTCAAATGAAAAGGCTCTGTGTGATGCAATTCCTTTATGTTTATTCGTTTTTTTTTTTAGAAATTTCTCTGCATGTTGGCTGTTTTCAAGTGCGAATCCTTTATCATTGACAAATGAAAGTAGATATCAAAGTGCCGATGTTTAAAAAGAGATGTGTCGAAGTCTTTGACGCTGCTGCAGGAACTCCTTCCTGCCACTCTAATTCCATTTTTACGGTGTAAAAAACATTATGTCCTTTGATGTCCTCTAATATCCCCCTTTTTGGCTGTATTTGCGACACTCTGTTTACTTTGTACCATCCATTTTCCATCATCAAAGCCATCATTTTGTTGCCTCTTTTACTCATTTTCCTCGCATCATTTTGCAGCAATTTGCAACCGTGTCTTCCCACTTTCCCGAATGAATATCATTCACTGGATTAATGCAATCCCACCCACAGTCACAAATAAGTCCACGCAGAGACGCACCAGCCATCACTTGAAGATTATGATCTTGTCCTCAATTTTAATCTCAGTGATTTTTCATCATCTTCGTGGTTTTAATAATATTTGCTCCTTATATTTGGTGTGAGAGAAAAATGATTTGTTATGACCATTTTCATGATTCCATCCTGCCAAGAATAGATTTTTTCAAATAAAGTGTCTTTTTGACGAATGTTTTGAAAGAAAAATGTAATAAATTATTTTATGGATTATGGGACGCCAACAGTTGAAGTAGCAAAGTATATTGTAAAATTTAATGATATTTTGCTAAATCAAAGTTATTAAGAAAGATATTTCAGTGGCAATGAAAAGACAGAATATCTTAAATTTTTCGCTAAATATCATTGAGATATGGTTATAAAAATTTTAATAATTACCCATAATTTAAGTGCAAGATTTTAATTTCATATTTCATTGTATTCAACTTGGGTGTTCGATGGAAAATTGGGCACACGAAAAAGTTTTGAGACTTTGTTGTTTAATTTATTCTGGGACAAACAGAGGCAAATTTTTATTTCTTAAAAAATACTATGACAGAAAATGTTAATTATGATGGATAAACACGATGGCGAGTGTGAAGTTAAAAAAAAAAAGAGTTCTCTTGAGTGCAGAAAAAGGACGGCGCATTTCAATGCAAATTTATAAAAAGAATTTTTTTTTGTTTTGTTGTCACGAAATATTTTCCTGAGAATGGGGAATTATGAGGAGTTTTGGGACATGTCTAAATAAACAGATGGAAGCGGTATGTCGTCTCAAGTGCTAAATGAGGAGGGCACCCCTCGCTGACGGCTTGTGCACACGGAGTGCTTCCAAAAGCGACTGTAGATTTACATGGAGTGACCCCAAGAGGTGACCCAGGAAGCCGTAAATAGAAATTAAGTCGCTCGGGAGGCGACACCACGCTTTCCAAAGCCATCGAAAACACTCTTCATCGATGACGAGGGAAGTTGCTCGATCGCACCAAGGGAAACACCATGTTAATGAGCATTTAAGACTGCCTGTGATTTTTATGAATTCTCCGTGGTTATGCCATGTGCCCCATTTATTGCTGATCACCCAGAGAGGTTTTTTTTCCCCTATAGAAGGTGCTGAGGACGACACAGAAGCATCCCAGAGAACGCGTGGATGATTGTTTCCTTTAAAAATATTTACCAGTCACTGTGACTTTCTCCCGCGAGATGGAAATTATTTCACCAATAATTCCTCTGAAACGTGTTTATAGAGGATCTCGACGTATTTAGAAGGTTAATGTTGAGGGTCACTTGAAGGAGGAGGGAAGAATTTTCCCGCCAAAACTCACGAAATAGATCTTTAGCAGTTTCTTCATAGCATTTTTGTAAAAATTTTTCTAATCGTAATATTTGTGTCCGATATATTAAAAATAATTTATAAAGATTATCTCAAAGTGTAGATAATTCTATAATACTATTTCACTGACTTTCCTTAGGACTTTCAACATTGAAAATTATAGTTAATAATTTTTCAATTTTGAAAAAAATTAAAAAATTAAAAAAGCGGTTTTCAGAATGAAATACTACTGTTGATTTTATTAGGCTATTAAGGGAGGGATGCTTAGTATGAAATTTTCTAATGGAGCATCGATTATGATAAACTTCTAGTAAAGTATAGAATTTTTCTCACTTACGACAAAAGGGAACATGATATATTGACAATATATTTAAGTAATGAAAAGCGAAAAGGAAAATTTTATAGATAGAGAATGATAATCTTTAGTAAATCTAAGTTTACAAACTTTATTAATTTTTTTTTACAAAAAAAAGACAGATATTTCGAAAAGAGATAGAAAATTGTTTTATGTTATTATATCGTAACTAAATGTGTTAAATAAAACGTATTATTAATATTATAATAGATGGAAGAATACGCGACTTTAGAGAATAGAAGCGATAGAGCCCTTTTCTTAAAAAATTTTAATTCAATTCAATTTAATTCATTTTCATCTTATTTACTTTTTTACCACCCTTTCTCATGCATTCGTTACCGTCTTAGCATTGATTGATTCCAGCTTCCAGGACAAAATGGTGGAACTGTCCCTTCGCAAGCTGTATGTTACACGTTACCGTTCTTTGTATAACAATTGGTTTGGGAATATGAAAAAGAATGAAAACAACTTCTGAATCAGTTCTGTCCCATATTATGATTGCATTGTAACAGCTGCATTAATCTAATAAAACCCATAAGAATATAATCACAACAAACGTATTTTTTGTACTTTTAGCCATTTCCAAAAAAAAAATACTTTAGGTTAATAAAGCGTTTAGGTTAATGTAATAAGTACAAATATAATAATAAAGTCAATAGACACAGTTGAAGCAATTTTTATAATAATGAAATAAGCTGAACAGAAAATAGAACTGAAAAACAAGAATTTAGTTCATATTTTAAACAAAAATATAATTATGCCCTTATATAAACTTTTAGGGTTGTGCAGGCCACAAACCACCTTCTCATGTTCCCTGAGTTGGAACGTTGATCACCATGAAAGGGCACGGTGTTATAAAGCGTGGACCTCTATTGGACAATGCACAGGTGCACTATGTGCCAGAAAACACCTCTTTCAGAGTGTTTCGTGCAACTCATTTGTTCTTTCACCCCCATTTTGGTCAATTTTCTGAGGGTGACTCGCCATTTTTTCAATTTAATTCACGAAAAGTCTCTTCCGGCATGCCCTTTCGACCCCTACTCCAACCCACCCCATACAACCCCTAGTCCCATTATTTTACAACTTTTACGACTTATTTGTTGTCAACGTGCAATTAGCCAAATATAAACACCACATGGGTTTGTTTTTGAGAATTACCAATAGTAAAACGCAAGTCCAATTTTCATGAAATAAGGTAAATTAAAAATTACCTTTAACTCTTTCGGCTCTTTACGGACACTGAGGACCGAAGCAAAAAGCATTTTTTTAGGTATTGGAATTACAGAAACATTGGTTCTTGTGAGTAATTAAAAAGCAGAAGGATATCAAACCTAAGAATTTTTAGCAACGATCCTACCTTGGATATAGCTAAGCCTTACAACACTTTTATGTAGGGGAAAGTACTCTACCTTCGAACGTTCATATCTTGGAATAATGTGAATTTTCTTTTGATTTTCCTGAGGAATATACACACTTCTATTAATAGTTAGCTTATTATCAATTATTGATAATTATGTAATAATTATATGTGAATCTCTTACGGCGTTATCACACTTGCACATTAAAATTTTAATGTGATTCACATTAATTGTCGCTTGTATTAATATTTGTCGCTTAATATTTGGGGTTTTTCTATTTATTGATAAAGAAGTGGACTTGGCCTGCAAAAATAAGTTTAAATTTACCTAAAGCATAAATATTTTTCACATTAAAAAATTAAAGAGAAAATCGCATTAATTTTTCTCTTTAATGCTATAAATCAATTTATATCAAATTTTGCGGGTCAAGTTTACCTTTTTATCAACAAATAGATCAAATTTTGAATATAAAATGATTCAAACACACAAATTACACATTTGGACTCTCACCAGCGACAATTAATGTGAATCATATTAAAATTTTAATGTGCAAGTGTGATAACACAGTTAGGAAAAGTAAAAGAAATTCACATTATTCGAAGGTATGATCGTTCGAAGGGAGAGTACTTCCCCTACGGGTCTTCCAGAGGTCAAATTTTATCAGTCTTAACAAAATTCGCCCTTTTTTCATCAAAATATCCAGGTCCTTTTAATCTATATTCTTCATTAGATCTTATAAACCAAGTATATATTTCCTTTTTGTAATTCTTCAGGAAGGGAATTTGGTAAATGAGAACTTTGTAATCTAAACTTAAAGATATTTTTTTTGTGATTCTCTCGGAATCATTTAAAATTTTTGAAGGCTAATTACTAGATCATAAAAATTATTTTTCATCATGAAGACTTAAATCCTCGCGAATTAAAAGTCTAGGGGAATGTTGGCATGGTTCGCACAAAGTGAACCTTCAAACAACGCAAATTTTCCCTTTGTTTGCAAAGACCTAGTTCGTCATTTCTTAGCCATAAGATAGATAATTGTTAAGCTCATGAAACGAGATGAGTAATGGTAAGTCAGCTCTTTGCAAACAAAGAGAAAATTCGCATCGTTTGAAGGTTCACTCTGTGCGAACCATGCCTACATTCCCCTAAATGAAATAACCCTGATAGATATTTTACAATCCGAAAAATTTACCATAAATTACAAAATCAACAAAATTACATTTAGGAAAATTTAGATTTAAAATTCCGGTTACTAAAAAAATAAATTTTATTTTAAAATATTGAACTTATTTGATTTTATTTTCTATGTATAATTTTATTATAATTTTAGTTTTTCTTTATCCTAAACTCTCGATCTCGAGTTTAAAACCATAGTTTTATTTTTAACTTTTTGCATTTACTAAGAACGAACCGATTCATTCACCGATTTTAACTATGATACAAAGAAAATTCAGTTATTGCAATTACTGATCCAAACGACAAAGTAATATTTTTCCAAGTCTTTTCCTCATCGATAACTCTAAATGAAATTGACTGTTCATAAAATTCTGATAAAAATGAAATTATGAAAAATTACAATTCGGTAAATTGAAAATTATATAATCACTGAGTTGAAAAAGTCATATCTTATCAATAAATCCTATATTTACAAACCTTGTGACGAATTCATTAAAAGTTGAGAGAATTCATGAAGTGTTTTTAATTTACATATTCCACTATCAATTTTATAATTTTATATTTAGTATCTGCGTCAGTTAATAAAATCAATTGACGTCGCAATAAAATTTTTAACAACTAGACATGTGCTTAATAATCAAAATAAAAGAAGAAACAAAAACATTAATCTACTAAATTGTGTTTATAAATTTCCAGAGAAATGCCACAAGATTCTTCCGGTTCAAATTCAAGTTATAAAAAAAATTGAGGAAGGAGGCGCAATTTTAAGCAAAATCAAATCTTGGGCAAAAAGGGACTTTCTGAAAACGATCTTTGTGGGGGGATATGAATGCAGATACGGTGTGGATTGAAAATGCAAATTTTCTCCTTCATATCTCAAGTGTGGTGCTCGACTGTTTCCCACCCACACACACCACATGATTAACAACTTCATTTGAAATTCATTGGAATCGTGTTTCAACGTCTATCTCTCTCACTCTTGATCTAAGGCTGGGGCCGTCTTGGGGCTTTTCGTTGGATGAGTGGGAGAATTGCAGGCACCTGCCACACGGCTCAGGTGCAGAGGTCACGCAGGTAAACATGTCCGTCTCATTAGGTGTGAGAAGGAGAAGAAAAAAGTGTCAGAGGAGTCAAATTGAGCTGCTGCATCAGTAAAGGCATGGAGAGCTGGAGGAGCAATCAGAGCATATCAAATGGCTTTTCCTACGTTCTAAAAAAAAAAAAAAAAAAAAACTGAGCACTGGAGTGTGTTAGAAATTTGCTGAGGCGACACTTAATTTAAAGAAGTGGCAAGAATCCCCAGCGTGACTCGGTGGCAGTAAATCGTGGCAGGGATATAGGAGAGTCACTGATAAGATATAGCAGCAGTATTTCACCACTTTCAACTCCAACCCAACGTCTTTGGCGGGAAAAAGTCTGCTTGTAATTTTCACCCTTTTTTATCCTTTTAAAGCTCTCAATTATCTCTTGCATGCCGTTGGTTGAAATTTCGTTATTTTGAGACAATCATCGCAGGCAAAGGGACCTATTGTGGACAACAGGATAGAAAATACATTTGATTTGCTGTTGCATAATAATCGAATGATTCCGAAAACTACAATGTTCAGCATATTCAGGATTCTTTGAAAACTTCAATCAAAAATTATATATTTTATTGATAAATTCGGGAAGTGAGGGGTGACATTAGCTCTGAAAAATGCAATCACTTTTAGTATAAATTTTTTCCTGTTTTTGTACACATTTCACGAGATATCTCTAAAACTACGTAGGTTGCCCATTTGGGGTTTTCGGTTGCCTTTTCGTTATTTAATTGGCTTTTATTTTGTATCAGTATTATTTGCTAATTCATTCTGCTATGACAGAAAACAGCTAATAAACTCAAAAGTTTTTTCGGCACGCTAGAAACATATGGGAAACATAGGAAACGTCATTCCCCTGGATAAATTGAGAAAATATGAATCATATTGGTAAGTCAGACCTGAATTAAGGAGATTTATGAATAATTTTGCCTCATGGACTAAAGTGGAATTAACACTTTTAAATGATCAAAATGTTTTTTAAAGCTTTAATTAAGACATATAAAAATATTTAAAATTTGTTTGTTTAATTTTTTTTTACTTTTATTTAAGAAAACATAATAAATTCTGACAATTGAACCTTATTATTCGAGATCTTTTTGAAAAAAAACCTTACTGTGTGATAGGAAAGATTAAGTACGAGCTGTATAGTGTTTTTTTAATTAAAAAAAGAAATGCACCAAGTTGCAATTTTCACCCGATATATAACCTTTGCCGAAAACCGCAAGTCGATGTCTTTCTTAGTTTGGGAGCTATTTATGAAACACATTTTGGCCAAGTTTGAGCTCGATCGGAGGACATGAAATTTTGGTAGGATTATAGTAGGTGAGATTGTTAAGAATCTCACCTAATATTCCCTAATAGCTGATGAGTAATACTAGTCCTTAGACAAAGGATTTTTGAAAAAAATTAATTTTGGATATGTGGAAAAATTTTATACAAAAAATTACCATCTTCGACGTATTTTACACCATACAATTAGTCTTGATAATAAGTTGTGAACAACAAAACATAAAATCCTTTGTTCAACGACTAGTTTAATCATTGTCTTTGGATCTAAAGACAACTATTTAAATCATTTTTTTTGGAAAATTATTTGGTTTTTTAACTGAGTAATCTTGTCTACCGACAAGTAGGGTCGAAGGAATAAAACACCTATTGGAAATTTAAGACCCTATGCCAGCACCAACAGGGGGTCCCGGGATTATGCATATTTTCGGAACAGAGAAAAAGCGCACGAAACGGTTTTATGCATACAGAAATTTTGCATACTTTCAAGAGACTTCTTTTGAATAAGCTACGGGAACGCCAGAAAATATGCAAGATATCGTTAGCACGAATTTTTTGGGCTATTTACAGGGCCAACAGTTCATAAGATACGTATTTCAAATTTACCACCTCGAAAAAATTGCATACATTTAGAGAATTTTCAAAGATTATTTTACAAATGAGCTCCTAGTGATAGGCAAAAATGCATAGATGTGTTTGCATAATCCCGTTTATGCACAATCCCGATATGCATAATCCCGGGCCTCCTGTATTATCTCCCTATTTTGTATAAATTGGGATATGAAATTTAAATTTTTATCCTTATGGGAAATGCTATATTAATGAAAATTGCCAATCTATCCGTACAGAAGTAGATCTTGAAAAATACGAAAATCTATTTGAAGATCCAAAAAAGAGACTTTCTTGCCTCTTAATACTTTCACAAGGTGGCGGAAGTTACATCCTATTCGAATTTCAA
This sequence comes from Phlebotomus papatasi, assembly GCF_024763615.1. Taxonomy (NCBI): domain Eukaryota; kingdom Metazoa; phylum Arthropoda; class Insecta; order Diptera; family Psychodidae; genus Phlebotomus; species Phlebotomus papatasi. The sequence goes on from NC_077222.1 coordinate 74,075,859, forward strand.
AGTGCTCAAGTGTCAAAATGTGACGGTCTTCATATTGTTGTGAGGAAAAAAAAACAGAACAACGACGTTTACTGTTCTTGCCCCAGTATTTAATTACTCCATAATCACTGAGTACTCTTTTTCCAGCTTTTTAGTGTGATATTTGATAAATTTTTCCCACCTTGTTCGAAAATTTAGTATGAAAATTCGAAATTGAATTTGAATTCTTCGAACTTCAACGACTTTTTGTGCAAATAGAGTTCCATTTACCTTTTATTCAAGACACTATTGGAGAATCAAAATCCACTTCTGTTTGGGCTCAATAGGTGTTCCCTGCCTAACAGGTGTTCCTTCCACCCTAAGTACTGTTGAAAAAGTTGTCAATCAGACCCCAGTAGCTGAATTTATAAAATTATTAAATATTAAATGAAAATTTCAGAAAATATATTTAAAATGTTTTACTCTTGCTTTGACTTAATGCTTGAGCTTTATTTTAATAAATGTTGTGTTAATAAATTATTGTGTTAAAAAAATAGATACTACGCAGTCCCTTTTTGCCTTTTGACCCAAGCAACCCCTTAAATCAACGTGTACAGAATTAATCTTTAATAAGAGAACTCTGTTGATAAAAAAATATAAAATTTTCGGTTTAATTCTTTTTTCATAACATTATTTTCTTAAATATTGATAACCATTTTATGCAATAATTACATAACAAGTTCCCCTAAAAATTATAAATATTTTTCTGTCCTGGCACAATGAGTCGCTCCGGTTACTTTCGACTTTTTGCCGAAATCTCTACTTTGGCCCAAAAATCCTTTTTTCTGTGAATGATTGCTTCTACACGATGTTATCCCGGCCATAGAGTTTGTCTCCAGTGAGATATTCCAAGTGAACCCGTCGGATTGTCTGTGAATTGCTGATGGCACCGGGTCCCCAGCGATAGGAAGACAATTCCTCCAAAGCTCATCTCCCAACGTAGATCACTGCCGAGCCCTCCCAGAGTGTGTCTTTTGCACTTGCGATGAAGGGTAAATTGGTGGGTGAGAGATTGCAATCTCTTGAGACAAGATATGTGTGGCGCTACTCTTATGTAAATTTGTCGCAATGTTGAGAGTGCAGGAGCAAATCCTCTGGTGGTGTCCTCCTCCTCCCCTACCTTCTGAAGACATCCCATAGCATTTGCATATCGAAATGGAGGCAATCAGCAGAAAATAAAAGAAATGACCGTGGAAGCAAATAAATCGCTTAAACGTGTTCGCACTTAGCATTCATCTCGAGGGGAGGCTTGGAAGGTGATGTCTGATATTTTTTATGCACCACCCAACTCAAACCACAGTGATTTTGTACAAAGATGTGGGCTGCTCTCTCTTGTCAGCTCATGGCACGGTGGATTGGGGAACAAAAGGTAGCTCTTGTGAGGAGTATATCAGTCATTAAAATGAGAAATTCAATGCGACTCCCTGAAGAAGGACTTCGATAGTTTGCCAAACATTAGAGAGGGTTCTTCTTTACATCTTGAGGAATCGTCTTGTATTTCACTAGAAAATTGAAGAGGATGTTGAGTATTCTTTTGAGGTAAACATTACTGATTAAGGAGTTTGGAAAATTTCCAAATGAAAAATTCTTAAGTTTAATTCTAAAGCGATTACCAATTGAACCACTATAGAATTTAATCAAATGATTATTTAATATTTATATAACAATGCTATGTGATATCTCTTATAATACTACTCCCTCTAAGGATGTATTTTATAATGATGTCTTCCGTGAATAAATTAACACAAATTAATGATATCACTTCTTTTGTGAAAATTGAGTAATTTTACCACAATCTTTCCCTTTTCAAAACTCTCATTCTCTTGAGTCTTTTCTATAGCAGTGTCAATTTTCAGATTCTGCTGTCGTTAGATTTAAATATGTTGAGTTTTTGAGATGTGCTTCAAAGAGCTGGAAAAGTTTCAACTTCCATTTCCATCACTTTTAGAGAGATTAGTGAGAATTATGGATTAAAATATCAAAACAATACACCCCGAATGCCTGTTAATTCTCTCTAGGTTCATTTTAAACCTTAATGGAAAATCGTAAATAATTTATCTCACAAATGGTGGATTGGAAAACACTCCCGCTCCTCCTGCTAAACACCGTTTAAAAGACTTTTTCCACACAAAGCAACATAAATGTGAAGTTTATAAATAAACATAAAGATTTTCAAGTAAAAAAAAATCATTTTATACATTTTTGAATTTATAAGCACAAATAATAACTTTTTTAAACCTGAGCACCAAATGTACGATAGGGGGAGGTGGGGCTACTTAAGCTGTGGGGCTAGATTGTTATACGATTTTTTCGCATATTTCTAATGAAAATTTGGATTTATCATGATGTAATTTGGATAGGAAAATATTTGTGGATCTAAAATAAAATAATTGTACGGACCAACCTAATTAAGAAATAGGCGAAAAAGTCGTATAACAATTTAGCCCCACAGTTCAAAGTAGCCCCACCTCCCCCTATGTAAATCAACTCAAATCATTTATTAAATTCTAAATGAAATCAAATCATTTATTTTGCTGCTTCTAAATTTGCATTTTTAACTGTCATTTACTTAAAAAAAAATACAAACAATTTAAATTTAAATAGCATAAATCCAGTTATTTCCAGCAACATAAATCCAGTCTTCGAACATTTCGTGGTTCATGTAATTAGTATTTCCTAATGAGTTTATTTTCTAATTTATCGTCTTTATTGAATTCAGTCACTGTTTGTTTTTTATGTTAAATTTTGTTAATAAGTCTCCATTAGAAGTGATTTTCAAGATTTTATTGTTAATGTAAAAGTTTTGTCTTACCAAGACTGAAATTTCATTAGTTTCTTGTAAAAATAAAAATATAATTAAAAAATTTATATATAAAAAATCTTGCATACTAGTACATGCCTAGTACGTTGGCAATTTAAAATAATACGAATAATAAAAATGTGTGTAAATTTATTGGTTTCGATTCTCGAAATTGAGCTTTCGATCCTGATGGGGACTTCTTCAGTGGTTAGGAGGACATTAATCCTTTAATGACGATTAGAAAAAGTATTTTTTTCTGACTATCTAAAGTAATTTTATTTTTCTAATTTTTGTATATTTAGTCGTAAAGTAGAAGGTTATAGTAGGAATCTTGATCTGTTTTCTAAATCTATGGCTATTTGTTATGTCTTATGTACTATTGAATAGATTAAATATAATGTTTAACCTCAAGATTGACGAATTTTTAAAATACCGTATTGATGAATGATTTTTATTATTTTTTAATATTTCCAAATTTTTTAAGCAAAAATCCATTTGAGAATAGAAAGTACATAGGTTAATATCTTACATTAGAGTGAAAATTATCATTCATTGGTTATTGTCAGAAAAATACTTAAATTTTTGTGCTTGGTCACTATGCTCCATATAGAAGTAAAAAATATACACTGAATCAAACAGTTGGATTTTCCAATGTTGGATGTAAGACAACTGAGAAAAAAACGGGGGTGCGATTAACATTTTTTCCTCAGAACTTTAACAATTTTTAGGTGTAAAAAAATATCAACATCTTTTAATGTTAATTTTACACCTTTTTAAGGATAAAATTAACATGAAAAAAGATAACTTTAACCCCTAATACACCTAAAAAGGATAATATTTACACCGATTATGGATCAATACTGCAGGGTAAAATTAACATTTCCGGAATGTTATTTTAACTTTTTCGGATTTCTCTGTGGTATCGTTGATTTTGCTTATCAGTTTAATTTTTATTGTTGACCATCGGTCAGTAAAAAGCGTCTTGTCCTTAAAGAATTAAAGTTATTTATTTGCAAAGAATTCTTTTTAATATTTTATAAAGGCCGCTTTCGTACATTTTTTTTCAATTCACTCAACTAAATTGTGTCTCACCAGAAGGATGTCAATGTGAAGCTTTTTGTCCTTATGAGAACTTTTGTCGTTATTTTTTGAATTTCTATTAATGTTTTACGCGAAAAAAACAACTATTTTTGTAGTTATTTTCTTCTCGGTCTCTGTCTTATCTTAGGGTGATAAACTTTTAACTGGAAATCACTAAATATTATCCCCCTTTAATTTGATCAGCAAAAATCAAATTTGAGCAGTATGTTTAATTAAGAACAAAAATAGTAAGATTATCATGCAAGTTTCTGCAAAAAGGAAATAAGTTAATTTTAGGGCAGAATCACATTGACAGTAAATTTCTCACCGTATTTCGTTAATTTACGCATTTTGATTGCAATTCTAATGCAAATTTTCCATGACCGTATTACCTTATCTCAAACTCGTCGGTGGCAGAAAAAAAACGAAATAAACGAAAACGAAAATTCGATAAACGGTGAGCAAAAGAAAATTGTAAGAAATTATTCGTACAGTTTTTTTGCTCACCATTTATCGCATTTTCGTTTTATTTCTTCAATTTTCTTATATTATTTTCACCTAATGCCACCGAGTATGAGATAAGGTAACACGGTAATGGAAAATTTGCATAAGAATTTTTATGAAAATGCGTAAATTAACGAAATACGGTGAGGCTACGGCGAACATTTTTTTTTGTCAATGTGATTCTGCCCTTATCTGTAAAAATTCCTAGATGTTAATTATGTAAATCATAACTTTTTTGTACAAAGAAAACGGTTTTTCCAATCATCAACAGTTAATATTTTATTGAATAATTTTATTTTCTCTGATCAAATTTGATTTTCATGCCATTCTTCTATGTATATTTTGTCGTTCAAAAAAAAATACATAGATTTTTGGTAAAAAAAAATGGGACTAAGAAATGGTTTCTAGAATATTTTGCAGAATAAGGCATTTGCAGAATCCCATTCAGTCAATGTACCAGAAATACTTGAGATAGAGTGTTCATATTTTGAGATTAGTTTCCTACAGAATACAGGTCACTGAATTTAAATTCTGTGCATTAATTCATTACAAACTCTATTGCTTTAGATAGAGTAACTATCCAAGAAAACAAATTGGCAACTAGAATTCAAATCAGAAAAGAGGAAAAAAAGCCAATTTTAACAAATTCGACGGGATGTCGTATTTTCCGTCCGCCATTTTGAGCAAAAATTTTGCATGATCTTCCGCGAAGCAAAAAAAATAATAACAAAATGTATTTTCGTCTCTGCCGAACTATTTTTCTCAAGTAATTGAATAACTAACGTTACTAAAAATCCGTTCCCGGCAGCAATTCGGATAAAAATTGCCCAGAAATAAATCATCAAAAATCACTCAATTTGCGTATGATGTATATAATACCATGGTAAGGAATGGGTTAAAGATTTACCGTAAAAGATGCCTCATTCTCAATTATTTTATTCGAAAACACCACTTTTCTTGGAAAAAAAACCCAGAATGCACTTTTTCTCTGGGACAGACAGAGGTATATAGTATGATATTTTTCTAATTGTAAATGTAAAATTGTTACGTTTCAACAGGTTTGTTAGAAAACAAACAAAAAATATATAATTTTTGTTAAGAGCACATAACTTATTAAATTCCATTGTAAATTAAAAAGAATATCAGCTATTTCGTAAAACGTAAAACAGAATTTTGAATGCAAACCAAAATATTTCACAATCAGAAAAAGTATAAATTTACATTACTGAACTTACAATTTTACTTGCAGGAAAATTATTTCGTATTATGAAATGAAACTCAATTTCATTTAGTGGAAGACTTTATGGAAAATATGTATTTACAATATTCAGAATTGAAAAAATGTGAACTTATTGACCTTTGTTTAATTAATTAATAATTGCTATATATTTACAATAAACAATGCAGTGCTCTGTTGCATTTAACATCTATCCATCGCCCTTTAATAAGAGTATGGATGTGAAATTTATGACTCTCTCGATAACACTCTGCGCTCCTCAACTTTGGAGATAGTGCTGGGCGAAAAAGCCAGCCACAGGGAAAGTATAGTTTTTTGACAAATGAACTCCTCTCTGTAGAACGCAGAACAGCTCAGGAAAAAAAATAGAATGAGTGTAGCGAAAAAAAATGAAGGGGATACATAAAAATGCCATCGAGATTCTCTTGGTGCCTCGCTCAATGTATCATTTTCGAGTTTGTATGTCTGAAATGATGCGAAGTTATCGTGGAGTGATAACCCCTGAGGAACGCGAATGATTACACACTGTCCAGAGCTTAACGGAATCTCATCTCATTCTATCCCTTCAAAATATATTTCCAGTTTTGTGCTGAAGAAAAAAAAATGGGGATTATAAAAATAATCTTGGTGAACGATGTTGATGGTGACTTGGGAATAAAAATATCCCAAGTATGTTCTATTGAGCCTGATAAGGAGATGTTCATTATCGGGAAGTGAGATTTGTGCAGAAAAAAAAGGAGGATTCTGATATTGAGAGACGAGAGTTTTGAGAATGAAATATTTCTATTCATTCTCAACGCCTTATCACTGGCACTCCCCATCGAATAAACAAGGAATAATTTTTAATTAATGACTCTGTTTTTTCCTCAATTTTGAATTGCAAATCGGAAAATAACACGCAATCGGGGAAAATAAAACAGTCTACGAGAGATAAGAAGGAAAAAGAATACCGTATTGCTGGGGAATACACTCGAAACTCTGTCTCTTTTACCCGCCTTGGCGCGCATCGGAGTTTGTTTTGGACTTTTCTGAGGGTCATGGGGTCACACTTGGAGTGCTCCAAAAGTCACATGGATGGCACAAACACTGCCCACCAAGACTTCCACAATTGAATAAGATTGTGGCGTTTAAAATTAAATTAAATATTGTTGGATGTGAAATGAAAACAAACAAATTCAAATCGCTCTGAAAATATTTCACCCCGCAAATTAGGGTCGCAACCGGGGGCTTCAACTTTCAACACCCATCGGAGCCATAGGTCCAAGGCATACACAAGAGGTCTGCCACTTATTTGACACCGTGCAGTCCGATTAAGGCACAATTTGTATCTTATTAATTTTATTATCAAATCAATGTTCAGCATACACGCCACATACACTTTTTTGGGGACCTTTGATCGTTTAACCCCAAATGGGGCGACTCCGAAAGCCCCCACAACTTCACATCTCACGCCGTTCGCTAGCTTCATAGCGATCTTTGAAGAAGTCAAACAGAGCGCTCATGCACGTAGACGACGTGTATTCGTGCTGCATATGTCCAGCAGAATAGTGAGGGACATCATTGGGATCTCCACTCTCCAGCTTCGTGTCCAGTGGCTTTTCCGAACGCACCCAATTTCGCGAAATCTGCAACAAACAATTCCACATTCAAAATCCCCTTAAAAAATTAATCCCTTCTCATCCAATCTTACTTTTTTAATATGCTCCTTGAAATCCTTCAAACCCTTTATTCCTATATGCACAGAATCCGTCAAACCGATCGCAAAGACCTTATCCTTGAAGAATGCAGGGTGCTTCTTAGCTAATTCCATCGTCACAATTCCTCCATAGCTGTGAGCCACAATTGCCACAGCCTGCAACAAAATGAAAAAAAATCCAATATATGCAAAATTATGCAAAAAAAACCCCTGAAATCATATTCTGACATGGACTTGAGAAGCAAGAACACTTAATGTTACGCTTAAATTAGATTTTGTTTCTATTGTCTTTCTCATGGTCACATTAGTGTCCATATTGTGGACTAAGAATTAACTTAAATGGATCATTCTAACGTGAAATTCAAAACATGAACTAAATTTATAAACAGAGTTTGTCTCATGGAAAATTCTGTAACCCAAAATCAAATAGATAAGATTGTTTGTGTCAAAAATATTTTTGAAACATTTTATGAGGGCGTGAAATATTCAAAATATCCGCAATTTTGATTATCTAGGAAGATTCAAAACAAATATTTGGGGATAATAAATCGATGAACATTATAATTAGATGAAAGTATTACAGTTCGCTTTCAAACAAGTTATTATGCTAAGGAAAATCTTATAGAATGTTTTGGGACAAAGAAAATAAATTTTTATAAAATAATTTCAGAGAAATATTCCTCAATTCTGAGATAAATTATTAATTTATTAAAACTCTATAAGTCTAAATCAACCTTGAAAGCCAATTCATGTAAGTTGTAGTCCAATAAAAATCTTTAATTGTAAAGTGTCAAACTAATGAGCTATAATGTATTAAAACTTTCAACAAATAAGTACAAAATATAATACAGGTTTCAAACTAGAGGTTTTGTCGGTTTAGCCCAGTTCCCCAATCTCTTGCAATCCTAAATAACTAATAGAGAAAGGTTTTTAAAAATGTAACGGATAATTTGGCCTTAACATTCAATACAAACTCAAAACTATCCCAAAATCAGAGAAGTTGAGCCACAAGGGTAAACCTTAAATCTGAAGACTGTATAAAAAAAAACTTCTTAAATGCGTCTTTAATTTTAAACACTTATTCTAGTTGCGAGGGCCTTTCAAATGTAAAGAAGCTAATTTAAAAAAAATATGCTTTCTAAAAGAAAATGGTGCATCAAAAATAGGTGTGATTGTGTAGGAATCACGTCTAGGGGAAAGCGCGCTACCTTCGGACGACTCAAGCTTCGGACAATTTAATTTTTTCTCTATGTTCCTTATGGATTTCACCCATAGCTCTTTTCTGAAAATTTGAGCCTTTTGACTAGCTATTAAAATATAATATTATAACGAACCAAATTAATTTATAACACATTGAAAAAAATGATTTGTGCGAAGCATAAATCATCCGAAGGTAGATTTGTGCGAAGCATAAATCATCCGAAGGTAGCGTATACATAAACCTATATAAATTTATTTTTTAAAAGGAGGAACACTCGTAGAAAGATTAAAAATACATTTAAAAAAAACTGTTTTGGAAAAGTTCAAGTAGCCAGCAGCGTTTTTCACAAAAATAATAGTTTTCATGCTAAATACACAAAATAAACTCACGGAATTACTACAAAATTCATTTTAATGGATTTTCGGAGACATTTTTTTTTTTGGAAAAACATACTTGTCGGGACGTTGGAATATATTCATCTGACAAACTTAATCAGATCAAAGTGTTTCAACTTTGATCTTCGAAAATTCGATATCGAAATGGTTTTCGAAAATAGATGTCCGAGAACGAAATATTTGTCTTGACTATTCGAAAACGAAAGAAATCGAAGGAGCGTTGTTCGAAATAAGCAAAAAAACATGGTTTTGGAGGGGAAGGAGGCGGTCGGGGGAAAAAAAGACTGTCCTAGATAATGTTGACTTATTTGGGGGTCGTCGAAGACTGGAAGTCGATATCTCTTACCGTTTGGCCTTTAGGTGTGTCACAAGTTGAAAAAAGTGGATTATACAACTGCTCTCTTTTTGAGTTTGAGCAATAAAATATAAAATAAATCAGTAATTAAAAAGCATGACGTTCGACTCTACACTCAGACCCGAGGCATATAGCTCCCATGATTTTATAAAATTGCAATTCTGTAAAATACGAAATGTTAAATACGAAGTTTTAAAATCCCTTTATATGTTTATAAGAAACACTACGGTCGAATGAACACCTCTTCGTCAGGGAAATCCTATTGACACTTTTGTCAAAATGTTGAAATTTATTAATTTAAGGTATCTATTAAAATGTAAGTAATATGGCGTTTTTCCTTAATCTACGTTTTTCGATATGAATAAGTGTCCTAATTTCGCATTCGAAATGGTGCATAGTAGGATGTCAATAGGTCCTGACACGAGTTCTTAAAGTTTCAATAGGTGTTCCTTTCACCCTACATATGTGGCAGTTTTACTTAGTAAAAATTTTAGGAAAAAAATTGAACCCCGCGGAACTACCTTAATCTGCTTTATGGAAGTGCTTTGGTTCAAACAATAAAATCAAAATCGACAGTTTACTTAAATGCACGTTTTCTACCTTCAATTATGAATATCCTCTCAATTGTGAGATAAATTTTAAAGACTTTTATATTGAAAAATTGACACATTATTCTCATTAAAAAAATATTTGAATTTTTTCAGTCGAATAATATCATTAAATTAAGCATTTTTAAGTAATTATAAAAAAATAATTTTCTTGATAATAGTAGGGGAGACTGGGGCAAAAAGTAACAATACGGATATTTTATTTTTTTACAAACTACTCGTACGCTCCAGAAATTTCTAATTAGCGCAGTTTTATAGGAAATTTACCGCTCTACAACTTTCTGAAAGTATTTTTCCTCTATTTTGTAAGGAAATACATTTATCGAGCCGTTTTATAAAACGTAATTTTGTGACCATTCTCAAAAATGCTGGGGCGAATAGTATCAAGCATGGGATGTTATCACATTTTGATTCGCTTTTTTACGGGATTCCGTAAATTTAAAAAAAAATCCTCGATAACATATTTTCATAGGACATTTATTCCTCTACACCTTTGTAAAACACCGTTTTCTCTATCTGAACGATAAAAACGCTTTTCAAGCTAGTTTAGAAAAAAACACACAAAAGACTGCAAATTTTTTGACCAATGCAAACAACAAGCGGCGAAACATTGCATTGATGTTTTTTTGCCGTGAGACATCATAAATTGTTTCGGTTTATCTTACTTTTCGCTCCATACCTTTTGTTACTTTTTACCCCAAGTGGCCATTTTTAATAAAAGGATCTCTGGAGAAAAAAAACTTTTGTGAAATTCTAAAATAGATAGCGGATTCGCATTCTAATAATCCAAATTATTTGGAAAATATTCACCAGTGCATCAATTTTGGAGAATAAATAGGTAATAATTGTTATCTTCTGCAAGGAAAATATTTCAAAAATAGGGCTAAAAATTTCGATATTTTTTATTTTCTAAATTCCTTGTTCGAATTCGAAAGAAACATACAACATCGAAGAAGGTCTATGGAAGCTATCCATGGAAAAAAATTTAAGCCGTTATCTAATTTATCTTGGAACATATTGAATTTTGTAATTTTCGATTTGTGACTTTTTGCCCCAGTCTCCTCTACCATATTTCCCGAATTAAGTTTAATTTCATCTAATTTTGAATTTTCTGAGTTTTTTCTATTATTCAAAAATATCTCAATTTTTAGTTGTATTTTATGGTTAGCGGAATCTTTGTTTTTTTTCATTTTGTTTTTTACACATTTGTTTTTCACAGTTTGTCTTTGGAAACTTTGTCTTCGGTATTATTTGTTTTTTTTTGGAAACTTTATCTTAGAAAATCTTGTCTTTCATAATATTTTACACAAGTAAGTATATTTTATTAAATAAAATAATAAAGTTACAACGGTGTTTCTTTTTTGGAGTTTTTATTTTCGTCATTTGAGACAAAGGGAAATTTTCTGTGTTTTGGGAAGTTATCAGTATCGCCCGTTGGGGCAAAGTGTAAATTACTGAGAAAAGGGAAATTCGTGGGAAGTTATAAAATGTGTAAAATTACCGATATTTTTGAAAAATGTATGAGAGGCAAGATTTCCAAAAAAAAAAACAAAAATTACCGAAGACAAAGGTTCCAAAGACAAACCGGGAAAAACAAAAGTGTACTGAACAAAATGGAAAAAACAAGGATTCCCAATCCCAAATTTTATAAATTGATTTTTAAAAATATTTTCCAATATTTTGAGCCTTGCAATAACAATAACAAATAAAAGCTAATGAAAGCAAAAAAAAATATCTTGACAAATGATAATTATTTTTTTAAGTTTTCAATAGATTTATACTTTGTGTAATCAGATCGACAACTAAATATAAGAATAAAATTTGTCTAAACTAAACGGTTGTTTACTGATGAAAAACAATAACGCAAATTAATTATTGTAACACATAAATGATTTTTACTGCGTTATCACACTTGCACATTAAAATTTTAATGTGATTCACATTAATTGTCGTTTGTGAGCGTCCAAATTTGTTATTTGTGTCTTTGAGTCACTTAATATTTGGGGTTTTTCTATTTATTGATAAAGAAGTGGACTTGGCCTGCAAAAATAAGTTTAAATTTACCTAAAGCATAAATATTTTTCACATTAAAAAATTAAAGAAAAAATCGCATTAATTTTTCGCATTAATGCTATAAATCAATTTATATCAAATTTTGCGGGCCAAGTCTACCTTTTTATCAACAAATAGATCAAATTTTGAATATAAAATGATTCAAACACACAAATTACACATTTGGACTCTCACCAGCGACAATTAATGTGAATCATATTAAAATTTTAATGTTCAAGTGTGATAAACACAGTAAGAAAGCTGTTAATAAAGTCAAAATTGTATTTTTGAATATTCTCTTATTAAATTGGATTAATAGTTTTTCAAATTAATTATTTTACCCAAAAAGTAGCGACTAAAATTTTTATTTTTCATAGAATTTCAGTGAAGATTCTTACCTTTGGGTTTGAAGGAATGATATAATGTTTCCAGACGTACATCGCATGCGAGATTGAGTCTTCGCTACCGGGAATGCTTTTCTCGTCTCGATAGTTGTCGTTTGTGTTGGTTATAATAACTTCATATCCTTGCTTTCTTGCTTCCTCTAAGTACAGGAGCTGCGTACCACTCCAAATAGAATCATTGATAATGAGGCTAAAAGGACACCATATCATTAAGGGCTGTTCTCTTCGAAAAGAAAACTTATTGGATACCTTCTCGACCACTGGCCTGCTCTAACAACTCCACTTCCATGGATAAGAATCATTAGTTTCTCTGGTCGGCAAAGTTCTCTAGTGGTTGAGTAAATGAAGGTGCCACTTCCCAGAGGTGCATCAACAGGAATGGGAAGCTTTATCATCCCTCTTGCCTCCAGAAGGTTGTAAACATAATCCGTAATGACCTGGAAGATGCATTTAAAGAAACCATCCGTGAATACTTGATTCAATTTCCGCTTGAGACATTATTTTTTTACTTCTCCCAATTCCTCATAGCGTTTCTGATTGTGGGCCTTCTTCTCAAATATAGCAAATTCAAATGGCTTATTAGTTAGAGTTCCACTGACAGGATTTATCTGCCTCAATTGGCCGGCTAAATTGGAAAAATATTGAAAATTCAGGTGATTGACCCAAAAAATTAGCAAAAATGTCACCTTCGTTGAAACCATATCCAAAGTCGGCGAGTGTTTTTACGGAATTTGCGTGATGCATTGCCCTGTTGGTCAACTTAAAACGCAACACCAAAGTACAGAGCTACAATTAATAGATCAAACGCGTAAATTTTTGCACTTATAAACACTATTTTAATTGAGATTTTTAAACACAGACCAATAATGTTTTTCTGCTTGACAGCCACATTTATTTACTTTATTTATTACACGACCCCAACAGCGATATATCGCGTAAAATATCGAAAGAATTAATCCCAAAGTACTTGAAGATATACTGATTCTTATTTTCACCATCTTCAAAATATTTTGCAAATTAAAAAAGAAACACTGTTGTATCTTATAATGGAGTCTACAAACTAGAAGCAATTTTCGTCAAACTTTGCCTTTTTTTAATTGACGTTCCTGCCTACATGATTGCATGTCCAGTATTAATGTTAAATTTATTAAAGTTTTCACTTTAAAATTCATTGATCTTTTTGTAAGCAAATTTTACAGAAGAGCGATTTGAATGGATTTGAAGCTGAGATTTTACATGCAGATTATAAGATTTTTGAGTTCCTTCGCATGTAGGAGATGTCGGCAATGATATGGCGGATGCAGCAGCGAGGCAGGGAGCGCGTTCGTCAGTTGTCCAAGAAGAAGTAACAAGAATGGAAGATTGGTTCGCATTGACCAGGTGGGAGTGTCTGTGTCAGTGGAAGATGGCTTGGAACGTGGACGACCTCGGAAGATACTGCCATTCAATTTTACCCGATTGTAATACACAATCTAGGTTTAAGATGATTGGAGATTTAAATAGGGAAACCATTTTCACTATAAGTAAATTGAACTCAAACCACTCACTTATGCAAACTCAATAAACTTATGCCCAACACACAATAACTTTTGTTTTGTAAACATATTTTTGGCATTTCAGTGAAAGCGAACGAAATCTAGATCTAGTCATCTCGTTCACTCTCATAGAAAACTTTGAAAACTTGTTTACAAACAAAAATTATTGTGCGCTGGTCCTTAAAGCCCATTTCCATAGAGTAAATATTATCGAGGACCCACTCTGTGAGATCTACTGTGGCAAGTATGAGGACATTGATCATGTCCTCTTCAGATGTCCTCGTTTCAGGGATGGTAGAGAAGAGCTTGTTAGCTTGTGCAATGCTTTGCCCTCTAACTCTAACCTCCAGGTTAGGGACATATTAGCATTGAGTATAGAGCGCAAGCTAGTTGGACCACTGAAAATAATAGCCAAATTCGTAAAGAGAAACAGAATTAACGTTTAAATTCATTGGTAATCAGCTTTATTCACTCAAAGAAGTGTTTATGTGTACGAAGTATGTTTTATTCATTTATTTATTATTAAGCGATTATTTATTTATTTATTTATCTATTTATTTACTTAGTTATTTATTTTTATTGGGCAAGCGGTCAAAATAGGCTTGTTGCCTAAGACCTAACCGGGATTAAAGGAGGGAAACAAAAAAAAAAGATTTTTGAGATTTAAAATCTCTATAACTTTAAGTTTGAAAATAATTATCTTTCAAGTATAATATTTACAGTACAGGGAAGGTTAAGGAGTATAAAGAATTACCCAAAAATCCGAATAAAACGGTTTTGTAAAAAATCGAGTTGTTCGACTTATATTCTAAGTGGTCGATTTTACAAGTCGTTAGTTTTTGCTTAAAATATAAATTTTTATGAACGATAAAGTGATCGTAAAGTTTAAAATAAATGTTTCCTATCGAAAATTGTGCCTTGGTGCTTTAATTAAATCAATTATCTATTTTACTTCAACTTCATCCCCTCTACATCTTGTTACCTAGATTTTTTTTTGCAAGGTAAAGTACCCTATGTCGACCACTTTAAGGATAGATTTTGTGAAAAAACTATAACTATAACTGAAAAACAGTTATAATTTGTACTTTTTCATAGGATTTTTACCTAAAACTATAGAATAGATCTTCATCGATCTAATTGTGAACTTCAATTAGTCATAATCTGATTTTAAGTTACTAAAAACTAAACTGTTTCAATAATGTAAACTGTTCCTCTACTCGACCACTGTGATATCAGAGAGGCCCTTACTCGACCACATGGGGTTACTCTTCTCGACCACCCATTTTTTCTTAAAATTAAATAAACCACAAAACTATAAGGTCATGGATTTAACTTTGGCTTTCTAACACTTTATGAATAAAACTTAAAATTAATTTAACTATTAAAAAAAATTAAAACTAACTTTAATGAATTATTGCAGAAAGAGAAAAACACTCAAGTGGAAAATACTTCAGTTACAGTGATTTGTCGACCAGTCGGATTGAGGAGGAACATGATATTTGAAATACACCTTTAATTTTAAGACCTAAAATTAATATTTAACTTAATAATGGAACTAAACTCGTTGCACTGTAATAAAGATAAAGTCCTTAACTTGCGATTAGACCCAATATTTGAATTCTCAACTAATCTGTAAGGTTAGTAAAAATTGCACACGCATCGCATGAGAGTTATCTTTTGAATAAGACAAACAAACTCAGTAATTCTTACAAACGTCGCATCGGTGCTTCCAATACTACACAAGTGACTTAATGACATATTAAAAGCGCATTGTTACTAATCCTGGGACAGGCTACACATAAAAATACAATTATAAGACTCAGTTTTTAAGCATACACTGAAAATATAATGATGAACAAATTATATTAAAATCAATTCCATTTGTTACTTACAATATGTATTATACTTACATAAAGCGACTGGTTGTTGCCCAAAAACCTGCGATAAGTGAAAACATTTATTTTCATAACTCTTTTCCATTTTTTCTGACAAGGGGTTCTGGTTTCTCGTGTTTCGCGATGCAATTCTTGGGTTTCTCGGGTTTCGCGATGCAAAATGTGGGTTTCTCGGGTTTCGCGAAGCGTTTCTCGGACAATTTACGAGGGTTTCTCAATATGAGTTACCCCTTGTTTATTTTGCTGTTTGGAATAACCAAGCTGCACCATTCTCCTCTTTTATTCAATGTATTCGTTTCGAATATACCGACTCTGAATCACTAGTACAGTACCATTTGTTTTTTTATTAAGGACAAAACATACAATTTACAATATATAAAACATTGATGCATCCTGAAGATAATTGAACTCTTGAAAGGCCTGAAATCCACCACATAGGAATATTTAATATTTAGATTTAGAGGAATATTTAAAAAAAAATGAGATTAATAAACTCTTGTTCAGTTGCGATTACAATACAATCAAAAATTTATTTGTCTATAAATACAACTGAATGTTTGAAGATTTATACATTATGTACATCCCAGCTAAGCAATCAATTCAGCTGGTATAGTTTTAAGTCTATCTACACTACGCTAATAAAAAAATTGAAAATTTCTCGTAATGGCATAAAAGTAACAAAAAAATGCTATAACAAAAAGATGAAAATTTTTATTTGATTCCAATGTCATTTAAAGTTATTGTAAAATGGATCTTGAAAAGTGCTTTGACACTGGAAAACCGCCATTACAACATTTCTGTGAGGGAAAAATGTGGCGATATATTAGAATAAACGTTATTTTTGTTTTGAGCAAGTCCATGTAGAGGACGGTTCCCTGAAAACCTGAAATCGCTATTCCTAACCATTTAGGCCAGTAACATGTTTGTACATTATGCAAAATTTGTACGTTGCGCAAAATTTGTACATTATTTCTATTTACAAATTCGTGCATTTAAGAAATGATTTTGTTAAAATTACTGTTTCTAGTCCGATCTCAAAGCTTTTTTTCGGATATAATGTCGTATTACTCAGTTATATTTTGCAATCAGTAATTATTCAATCACAATGAAAATATTACTTCGGAATTTCCCGAAAAATAAATTGAAGAAGAAAAAATCCTTATAACTAATATTCTCATCAATTTGCAATAGCTGTGAAAAGTAATAAAACCCACAAAAACTGTACATATCGGCACGCAAAATTAATTGATTGATTTTATTCAAATTTAACTGAATTATTCTGATCTCTCTTCTGGCAGTGGATCATCACTTTAATGGCATCCCCAAGAGCATAGCGAGATGTCTCGAAGGCCTTTGCAGTCTCTGTGATATCAAAATGATGAGTAACCAGTTTCTTAAGACCCGGAATCTTCCCACTCGCTACGAGCGCCAAAGCAGCCGAATAACTGAAATTTCAGGATAGATTTTTATCACAAGCTTCCTTAAATTCCCATAACTCCCAAAACTCACTCATTGCAGTATCGAAAGACTCCTCTGATATCAACTTCTCTGGTACATGCATTTACCAGCGGCACGGTGACTTCCGGCTGTCCTAGGCCTACGAGAATCACACATCCTCCGCTTCTGGTAGCTAACATAGCTAGACGGGCAGTTGCTTGAGCCCCACTGCAGTCTATCGCTTTGTCCGGCTGTGATCCTAAAATCCTATGGATATTGCGCACATTGTCATCCTCAGACACATCCTTTTCCACCAGGTATGTATAGTCAGCGCCCAGTTCCTTAGCCACATCCAATCTCTTAGCTATTAAATCCGTTATGATAACTTTGGAAGCTCCCATGGCTTTGGCAGTCAACAATGTGACCAAACCAATAGGGCCAGCACCGAGAATGAGCACCTCTGAGCCAACATTCACATTGCCCCGACGACAGGCATGAACCCCAACAGAGAGGGGTTCCAGTAGAGCTCCCTCTTCCATTGTCACATGGTCAGGCAATTTAAAGCAGAAATCCGCCGCGTGAGCATAATATTTTGTAAGATTCCCGTGACAAGGGGGAGTGGCGCAGAAAATCATTTCTATTCGAAATAAAATTAGAGATGGAATGTTTACAATTCTATCTATAAAATCTTTAAAGGATTTTTTTGAAAAATTCAAATTAACCCTTTAAGGACGATTGGAACACCGGTGTCCCATAAAGAAAATAATTTTTCCTGACTACCTAAAGTTATTTTTTATTATGTTAGTACGTAGGGGAGGGTGGGGTAGTTCACCCCTAAATTGCAAAATGGATTTTGGGACCATTTTGCAAAAAGATGATAAACAAAAGTAAAACTTTGTATATTCTTTGAATAATAGTTGGGTTTAGGGTTAATAAAAATAAGAACCATAATCCTTTAATTTCATAAGTCCTTTGTGGAGAAATTCATTTCACTTGAAAGTCAAAATGTGTGAAAGTCCCCCATTGCGTGGCAATTTCAAGATAAATATTAGGCAGTTTTTGAGAAAGATAAAACGTGTTTATAGGAAACTTGCGATACCAGAATTGATCAAAATTACTTTTTTGAAGTCTTCTTAGACTCTAAAACCTAAAAATATAATCGACGAAGAACTTTATAACAGAATTTGGACACTAATTTATCATACAGAGAAAATAAAATATCGCCAAAGATTTCCAAGCCTATTTCTCATTAATTGAGCAATTTTCTTTGAATTCTTATACGAAAGAAATGTCTTTTGTAGTGATAAACTAATTCTGTACATTGTTGGATCATTACATTGCCTTAGAACATGTCCTTTTTAGTATAACAGTTTTATAATAGTATTTTAAAGTCTGGAATTTTTATAATACTAAAAAAAATTACAATATCTTGCTGAAAACATTCTGAAAATATATTATAACAATTAAATTCATCATTTTTAAGCACTTTAGATACACTGAAAGATTATTTTTAAAATTTTTTTTATGAACTTTTAGGAAATACTACTTTGCATAATTTCGAACCTTATCGATAAAAACAGCTACAAAACGTTTTCAATGATCATTTTAAGTTAATTTTGATTAAAAAAGTAAATTTTTAGACACTGGAAACTTCTCCGTGTGCTTGCATGAAACTGCCCCTCACGAACTTTCGGAACTCAAATGAAAATTGTCAGAGTCATCTTAGATTTCATTCAACGCTAAATATCTTATAATAATCATAAAACCACTGGTAATTTAATACAATTATGTTACTTCGATAGATAAGTGCAATAGTTCAGAAATTGTTGAAAATAAAACATTACAAAAAGTTTCATTTTGATGCAGTTTTATAAAATCAATTATAGAATTCAAACGAGAAGCGTCATGAAATTAATTATTTTTATGAACATGGGTCTCAGTTATCTCTTCAATAACATAAAGGTTTTTTCCCATTCCTTTCAAAGGGATAAGAATCCCATTCCTTTCAAAGGGATAAGAACAATATGCAAAAATTGAAACTGCCCCATCATTAAACTGACCCACCCTCCCCTAATTGCAAAGTAGAAGGTTAAAGGAATCTAGGATATTTTTTGCAAGTCTTCAGCTATTTGCTGTATAGTAAATTTTTAAGCTAAAAAATGACGAATTTTTATATTCCCAGAATGAAAATTAATTTTTATTATTTTTTATACTTTCAACTTTTTTAAGCAAAACCGTTTTGGGAAAAAACTACAATACTAATACGTAATATTTTTCATTAAAGCGAAAATTATCATTCATTGGCATTGTCAGAAAAAAAAACTTAAATTTTTTGGCTATTTTTGTCCCTATTGTTCATAGAAGCACAAAATACACCGAATCAGATTCCGATGGATTTCCTAAGGTTAGATGTAAGACTTTTTACTAATTTTGTCTCGTCGTTGAAGGGTTAAGCAAGAAGAAAATCGTGGTATAGCTTAAAAAGAAACATTGCTATCAAAGGTTCCAACGAGTGAAGAAAAGAAAAATTAATAATGATGATAAGAACCCCCGTTGTGTACGTTGTAATTGCAATTATATTTTTTTGTGCTCAAAAGAAGATTTAGAAAACATTTTTTTTTGTGTAAATAAAAAGGAAAGAGATAATAAAATCCGCTTTTAATCAACAAAGTTTACAAAAGTCGTCATAAAAGTTAGTTTTATTGCTTTATAAAAAGTTCAAACTAATTTTTGGCAAAACAATACTAAATTTCTAGTAAACAGTCATGAATGGAAATTTAGAAATTCGAATCTGTCCACAATTCTTCGGGCTTAGTAAATTTCCATTAATGTCCAAAAGATAACTGAACACTTTAAATTCAAGTGGAAGTTGTTAAAATAAGAGGACATGACCTTCAGGCAAATGTTATCGGGCCATATTGTAAAATGCACAACTCATTAGGAGAATTATTATCAAACTCTTCAGCTCTCTTGATTAATTTGTAAGTAGAAGATAGGCTGAGCAATTGAGTTATATCTATAAATATAAATATTTTTTTTCTATTTTTGTCTCGATAACGATTCAAAGTTAACTTTTTTCATTTTTAAAAACACACATTACATAATTAACTTGTTGAAAATTGCTGAGGCATTTATTAACCCTTTAACGACGATTCAACAATAAAAAGCAAACTGGGAAACTTGGAAATTCCAACAGAGTCTGATTCGTTGTATTTTGTGCTTCTACGAACGATAGGGACAAAAATAGCCCAAAAATTTAAGTAATTTTTCTGACAATACCAATGAATAATATTTTTCGCTTTAATGAAAAATATTACGTATGAGTATTGTAGTTTTTATTGGAAAAAGAGTTTTGCTTAAAAAAGTTTAAAAGAAATAAAATCAATTATGAATTTGAGAATTTAAAAATTCGCCATTTTTGAGCTTAAATATTTACTACATATCAAATAGCTAGAGACTTGCAAAAAATATTCTAGATTCCTTCAACCTTCTACTTTACAATTATGTACAGACATAAGAAAAAAATTACTTTAGGTAGTCAGGAAAAATTATTTTCTTTACGGGACACCGGTGTTCCAATCGTCCTTAAAGGGTTAAAGAAGAGGGTTGGGTGTTTCACGCATGCATTACTTTCGAAAATATGTATTTTTGTGACAATTAATACCATCTAGAAATTATGCTGCGTAATTTTAGAAAGCAAAAACTCAAAAGAAAATAACGAGACATAGGGAGAAGTGAGGCAGTTTTGAAATTGGGCTTTTATCTTCTATTTATAAATGGAATTGAGCTTCACAATTCAGTCGCTCATAGCAAAATATTAAATAATATATTTGATTAAAAAATTGTTCCCAATGTGTAAAGAGGCCTTCATACGCTCTGTCAAATGAAAGAATTTTTACTGCTCGAACTCAAAGAGAGAGCAGTTATATAATCGACTTTTTTTAACTTCTCACTGTTCTGGAGCTTAAACGGTAAGAGATATCGACTTCCGGTCTTCGATGACCCCTCTTCAAATGACATTATCTCGTACCCAAACTCTTTACTTTTCCCTCTCCCCTTTCACACGTTCCCTATCCCTCAAAAATAGGTAAAAAATGCGGTATTTGCAATTTTGCAAAAATTCCAAAAGTTATTCCAAAAGATTATGCAAAAAGTTAATTCACGGTGAGCTCTATCTCGTGAGTTCGAGCATTCCGCAAAGCTGGGACGCTTTGCTATCTCTTTTTTGCAGACAAATTTCCTAAATTTTAATGAGAGAAGTGCTTCTAAACCCCTTTTACAACAGAGGAACCTGAGCAAATACTAGCCAAGGTTAGAATTAAACAGTGGGACATTATAGTTTGCCTTATTATTGAGCGAATCGCTTTTTATTCAGAATTAATACTTTCTTTCCTATTCATTGAATATCATTTTAATTTTTTTCAAAAATTGTATACCTAAAGAAAAATTACATTTGCTGACTAATTCTGCCCTGATCTCCCCTAGTTGCATTTAAATAAAAGCCACTGTTAAGAAATTCACTGACATTGAAAAGTAGAAAAGAAAAACTGAAGAGATATTGACCAAGTATAAGTATATTGAGTCTAGTCATTTGAGCCAATTTATAGTTCACCTCTATCACCTGAAATATTTCTCCAAAATTATAAGACTAATATTATTGAATTTCGGGTAACAGAATCAGAAGCCGGTCTGGGAACTAGTTCGGATTACAATTTTCTAAGTTCGTTACCGGTACATGACAGACTAAAAGCACTTCAGTCTTGTCTGGAACTCAAAGACCTTTCCAAAAAAAAAACCAAATTTGCTCAAATGAGTAGATATGTTGAGAAGTAAATAAAAGAAAATCAGGGCCATTCTCGTATATGACTTATTTAGTAAACTTCAAAAGTCCAGAAAATATACAGTAGGTGTCAAAAGTTTGTTGCCTCACGTATGATCGGGAAACCAGGTGCAAAAAATGATACAAAAAATTACTTTTTCGAATTTTTCTTTTTGCAAATTAGTTTCCTGTAATCCGTAGATCTTATTTATATATTTAAAAAAAAAATTAATTTTATTTCATATAAAAAATTATTGTTTTCCAAAAGTTGGTCATTTTTGAAAAATCAAAAGTTTGTTGCCTCATTTAAAGAACTTATTTGAAATGATCAAAAAATGCAACCAACTTAATGTAAACCGGTTACATTTTGAGTTTATGTCATTTGAAAGGCAAATGGTGGGTTTGTACGTTACTAAAGTTGTCTATGGTAAATACATGTGTACAAAAGTATTGATAAATAACAAGAAATAATATATTTTTTGATAATTTATAATTTAGGTCAAAAATTGCAAATTACAAAAAGTTAAAAGGAGGGAAATTGTTCAGATATACTGCCGGAATTAATCTTCGTCATCAATTGTTTAATTTTATGGAAAATCTCTACAAAATATACATAAAATCGCCAAAATATACGGTGATAAGGTACGACCACATCTAAAAAACGTTACTGGCGGACCTAAGGTTTCGACTCAGAAGGTCGATGTCGAAGGTCGATGTCTGCTTCAAAAATTCGCAGTCAGTTGGTTACTGAAAGGACACAAGTTCCTACTGTTATAAAAATCAACTGACAATGGTCAGAATATTTGGGAGAGAAGCAATATTCCCAATATTCCATTGGTTAGCTAGTCTAATCTGGATAAATGGCTGTAGTTTTACTTGTTTAACATGTTTCAAGTAAATCTACAACCTTTTATTCAGATTGATCTTGTTTACCAATGGAATAATGCGAGCCACCCAAACATTCTTACCATTTTCTTTCAATATGGGCTTGTTTTTGTAACAGTAAGGACCTGTGTTCCTTAAGCAACCAACTGTCTCTCAATTTATGAAGCAGACATCATTGGGTCACTATCAGAGATACTTGCAATGCTGTTATCAACCCTCTGAGTCGATACCCTAGGCCTGCCAATAGCGTTTTTCGGATGTACTCGTACCTCATTACTATATTTGAATATTTTATGTATAATCTTTCGTGATTTTTCATAAAATCTAGCAACTAACGACGCAGATTCGTTCCGGCAGTATCTCTGGACGATTTCATACTCTTTAACTTCTTTTAACTTGCCATTTTAAACTAAATTATGAATTATCGAAAAACAGATTATTTCTTGTTATTTATCATTACTCTTATACACATGTATTTACCATAGACAACTTTAGAAATGTCCAAACCCACCATTGGCCTCAAGTGACTTATGACATAAACTCAAAATATAGCCGGTTAATTTTAAGTTAGTTGCATGTTTTTGACCATTTTGAGTAACTTTTCAAATGAGGCAACAAAGTTTTGATTTATCAAAAATGACCAACTTTTGGAAAACAATAATTTTTTATATGAAATAATTTTTTTTTTAAATATATAAATAAGATCTACGGATTACAGGAAACTAATTTGCGAAAAGAAAAAATTTAAAAAGTAATTTTTTCTATCGTTTTTTGCACCGGTTTCTCGAACATACGTGAGGCAACAAACTTTTGACACCTACTGTATATAATTTGTTTCCTCTGTGGAGTTCGATTAATAAAATCTTTATATACATAATTATATTAATATTTCATGATTGTTATGCAAATAAATGGTGAAGTTAAGAATCCATTAGAATATTAGAATTAAACATCCTTTATTTGCATATTTCTTCTGCGATTTATCATCTCTAAAATCTTCCTAATCTATTAAGATTAAAAAAAATAACAAATATCTCCGTGGGCTTGTGTGAATGGGTTAAGAAATCATTTAAGAATATCTTTGCATACTTTTGCTAATAATAGCCGGAAAACTGATAAGTCTTTAGAGGAAATGAAAAGAGCAAATGCTTTCATTAAAGTAAAAAATATATAATTATGATACTTAATGAGCAAAAAAAATTATCATTTTGCAAAAAACCATCATAAATAAGTAAATAAATGCAAATAAACTTCAAGAGAGCAAATAAAATTTAACACTACGTAATCAAGATAATTTGTAAAAAGCAAGAAAATGTTTTACTGATCTTCAACGACCTTAGAAAAGTCGAATGACTTTCAAATAAATGTAAACCATGTAGTGTGCTTATTTCTGTATAGGGGAGAGCAGGGTAACTTCAAGCATTTTGAATTCTTTTTCTTTTTCTAAAGGAATTTGTACAGTTTTTGAATGCATTTCACCTCTCAATTAATAAATAACCAAGTTATTAATGCGACTTACAACAAACAATTTTTACACTTTTTGACCTTCAAAATTGCCCTGCTTTCCCTTGAAAATTTCCTACACAATTTTTCTCATGCGGCTAGCCACGTTGCCGAAATAGCAAGAAAAGAATTGTCTACAAGCGTAGAGAATGGAAAATGTTCCGAGGTAGTGTATGCAAATAAATTGTTAGGGGCAAGAATATCGATCTTACCTGGACACAAGTTGTATTGACCTTCTTTACAGTATCTGCACTCTCGACACGAAACTCCCGGTTCAATAGCCACACGATCTCCAACCTTCAGAGTCTTCACATTCTTTCCCAGCTTCGTCACAATTCCCGATGCTTCATGACCAATAATCATAGGCTGTTCCACCACAAAGGGACCAATTCTACCCGCCACGAGATAATGAACATCTGATCCACAGATTCCCACGCAATCCATCTCCAAGAGGACCTCTGCGAGGAAAAGATTGAATTATATGAGGTGATATGCAAAAACGCAATTCATTGTAAGGATACCCACCATTGTCCCGGATTTCAGGAATGGGCTTTTGCTCAAGGCGCAAATCCTCAATCCCATAGAGGACAGCAGTTAGATTGTCCTTGGCCATTTCAGCAGTATTTATTGCAGTAGGAGAGAGAACTCAATGAAGAAGATGATCTCACACGAAAGCCAGCAGCTCAACTGACTATCTCACCAAGTTCTGGCAGCTCTCCACTGACTAAAGCTATCAGTGTTTATTACGGTACTATCAGTGTTTTGGCTTATTGCTCACATTTTTTCCTGCTCAGCGACATCACGTTACAACCGCGACCTAATCCGCGTTGCACATGGGGATTAACTGAGTATTTGAGAGAGCACAGTCAGGTAGAACAAACATCAATTCTCCGAGATTCTTCCACGCCTGTATCAGAAAAATCACAGCAGGAGGAACTTTTCCGTGCAATTGGAAGACTTTCTCACACCACTCTCTGAAGTCCCCCACAACTTCTGCCCCTGAACATAGCGTGGATCTGTCCAGGTGCAGCAGGGTTTGTACATTCACGGCTAAAGGGATAGGCTCTGACAACAAACCAATTTTGACAGCTCCTTTTCTCGACCAGCTGACTGTTTCAGGAACAGTGTCAGTGTCATGTCCTTACGGTTAAATTAAGGACACCTTCCTAATGATAAATTTTCTTTTATCTTCAAGATGTAACGGACAAAGCAGTTTATCGAAAATTGTTGATTTGAATTTAACATAACTCCACTGACTCCACCTCTCCTACCCCTCCTACCACTAACTCTACCCACAGAATCCTCAGCAGATGAACGCAAAATACAGTATCCGTGTGTGTTACACTCTCGCATCCTTAGGGAAATACTGTAAGGACCTCGCATTTATATTACACTCTGTTGCAAAATTATAGGGACACTCAATTTTTTTTTTACATTCGTATTGATTCCCACTTGTTTAATTCACAAAAATACCAATAATTTTTTTGTGACAAATAAAGTACATTTTTTTATTCCTTATATAAATTCTTTATAAATAAATTAATGTGCATTCAAGAAAAAACTACACATGTCGGTGATTTAATGAACTGTGATGCGATTTTGCTATTTATTGATGCTTAGTTTTATTATTTTATTAAATTTCGTCTCTTTAAAAGCAAAATCAATTAAAATTCTTAATTTAAAACTTAACAATACGCATACTTTTTCTTACTAAAAAAAGTGTAAAATCTTTTTCTCCCATCTGTTAATTATAAAATATATTGATTAGTCAAATAGAACTCTAAATCGGAAGCCCTTAGTAGGAAAAAAAATTTTTGAACACCGGTGTTTCAATCATCCTTAAAGGGTTAGGAACACCAAAAAAACATAGTTTCTTTAATTTTTTTCAATATAATAAAAAAATATTCAAGCTATCAGGCATATAAAAGTACAATATTTAACGTTTCCCGTTAGCTGATGAGATAAACTAATCTCAAAAATACCATTTTTAATGTATTTCATTCAATTTGATGATTGATTTAACTCATCAACAGAAAATTTTTGGTTTTTAGATTTCAGATGAATCAATTCCGAGAAATCTTTCCACCGTAAAGTATATTTTTTTTCCAAAAACATTCTCCAAAAATCAGTTCTACATGGCTGAATATTTGAAATTTTCAAATAAAAATTTTGTGAAATATAATTTAAAAGTTTTTACTATAATATATGCCTAAGAGCTTGAATTAAATAATTTTTTATTGGGCTAAAATAAATTTAGAGAATATATTATGCTTTTATAGTCTTCTTGACTCATGTAACCCCTTAACATGGCTTTAACTTTTCCCTCAATCATCCCCTTCCTTACCAAATCCATGTTTAAAATTGATGCACTGATGAATATTTCCTAAATGATTTGGATTCTTTGAGTACGAAGCTGGTGTTCATTTTAGCATTTTCTAAAGATTCTTTTCTCCAGTAATCTTTTTGTTAAAAATAATCACTTGGAGTAAAAAGTAATAAAAGGTGTGGGGCAAAAAGTAACAAAAACCGAAGCAATTTTTAATGACTCACTGCAAAAAAAAACGTCATTGCCATGTGTCACCGCTTGTTGTTATAGAGGCAGTTATGGTGATAGAGATCCGAAAAAATTAAACAATACACACAACACAATATACAGTAGACTCTCTCAAATTCGGGCATTTGGAATCAATATATCACCCGAATTAGAGAGAAATTCGGGCACCATATTTTTTGAAATGCAACGAATTTTTATTCATCTGCATACACATATTGAGTTTACATACTCATATTTATTGTAAATTTCAATAAAACCCCTTAATTTTGCAAAAACACATCAGAACTAAGAGAAACCATGGCAAATTTGAGCATATTTGCTTCATTTGATAATCATAATCAAACTTGAAAAATGTCAACAAACTTTTTTCAAATTTAAATGCTGCCCGAATTAAGAAGTAGCTCGATCTTGAAAGAGCCGAATTAGCGAGAGTCTACTGTATTTATACCTGCTCTCTGGAGGAAAAACATTTTGTCGAGTTTTACTGTATCTAAGATATTTAGTTTAAAAGGAACATAAAACACTTCTTAAAATATTTTTTTTCTTTTGTTTTTATTATGCACTGAAGTGACGATTTCATCTAATTCATCTCGCCCAATTCGCCATTGTCGCCTTTTCAGAATGGTTGAATACAATTTTCTTGTCAAAAAAAGCCTTTGGAAAATAACTTGAAAGGCGCTTTTCTAGTACAGATAGAGAAAACCCTGCTCTACAGAGGTGTAGATTACAAGATAGAGCAAAATGGCTTTCACAATGTTGTAAAGCGGTAAATTTCTTATAAAACTGCGCTAATCAGAAATTTCTGGGGCACTTGGATAGCTTATAAAAAAAATCAAATATCCGTTTTGTGATTTTTTGCCCCAATCTCCTCAATTCTATGAATCGGGTTTAATCGGTGACAATGAAATGTTTCGAGCATTTACATTTACTGTATTATCAGTTCCGAGCAATATGGAATTAAATGAAGCTGACTAGGCGCCATTCTAACATATTTATTTTAATTTAATATTATAACAGTGTCTTGAGATCTTCAAACTTAATCCCTTATGGAATACGCTTGGGAATATGGGGGATTCCTCCAAAGTATTCATGTGAATTCTATGCAAATCATTGTTTTTGTATTACACAAAGTACAAAAACAATTAAGCAAATATAATATCTTACCAAATGCATCAACTTTATGGGTCCCGGTCAAAATCCCAAGAGCCAAAATCCCGAACGCCAAAATCCCGAAGGCCGAAATCCCGATTTCTTAATAGTGTGATAGCTACTCCCACGATTGCACTCGCGCTTGTTGGAGGCAAAGGGAAATTTTCGGTGTCTTGGGAAATTATTCTACACATTATTCTCCAAAAAATTTCATCCCTTTCAGGATTTTGAATATTCGGGACTTTGGCTTTCGGGATTTTGGATTTCGGATTTTGGCTTTCGGGATTTTGGCTTTCGCAATTTCGGTTTTCAGGATTTTGGCGTTTTGGCTACCTCTGCAACTTTCTGTATTCTAATTTTTTAGTGTCAATCATGGAGATTGATCCGAGTGATCAGCCGACAATGGAACTAAGTCGGCACTGATCAGCCGATCAAAATGACTGATCGGCGTTGTTTTCCATTGCTAAATTTGTGTTGTTTACAATTTCTATGAAAAAAATTAATTAGGGTCCTAAAGCTATAGACTTAAACTTTGAATACTCGACATTTGCAAAATGCAGCGGGTACTTTACCACTCAAAATTGCCAGTGTTTTCAGCTTGGTAAACTTATTTTTTGTCGGTACAGTAGACTCTCTCAAATTCGGGAATTTGGGACCGAAATGTCACCCGAATTAGAGAGAAATTCGGGTATCAAGCTATTTGAAATGCAACGACATTTTGTTCATCTGCATACTAATATTAAGTTTACATACTCGTTTTTATTGGTAATTACATTAAAACTTCATAATAATGCAAAATCATGACATAACTTAAGTCAAACCATGTCAAATTTTGGAATATTTGCTTTATTCCATGATTATAGTAAGTGTGCCAAATTTCGGCATAGCTGCTTGCAAGCGCTAAAGTCTCAAGTTTGAAATGCAATATCTTTAATAGAAATTGATTTTTTTATTCTTTCTTCTGCAAGGGTGTTGCTTGGAACCTTGTAAAGAGTTTATCGTCTTGATTTACTCTAAAAACATTCTTAATACATTTTAAAATGAATAAAAATATAGACATAGCTTTGGTGCCCTATTTCGGCCACCTTCATTCTCATAGTTCCTTGCCCTTCGGGAATTCTTCCTCTATCTTTTTCACGTCATCTCGTTTGTCGAAGCTACATTTTTTGTTATTCTTTTGCATTGTATAATCTCTACACAGTAAAAAATAATTACTACGATTATCGCGTGTAATGGGAGAGCATCGATAATTGTAGTAAATTTGCAACGATTATCGTAGTAAGCAAAGTTGAAAAGCAAACAAGTTGAATTTTCGAAGTTGAAAAGCAAAGTAAGTTGAATTTTCCTTCAACAATTATACTGAAATTACACAAAATATAAAAAGAAGAAGAATGAGTTCAAACGAAATTAGTTGAAAGTTGAACTTTTTGCTGCGATAATCGATTGAAAAATTACTACGAAAATCGAATTGATTCTATTACACGCGATAATCGTAGCAATATTCAATCAGACGTTGAATGAAGTTTATGCCATTTTGTTGCTTCATTTTATTACTATTATAGTAATTATTACTACTATTTATTGCATTTGGGCCATTATCGAGGGTTGAATTTTACTAGTTTTGCAATTTAATTGATTCCTTTTCAATTGAAAGTTGATTTTCTCAATGGTTGTTATTCGAAATTTCAACCAGTTCAATTCAACTAATAGAATTCAACTAGCCAATTTCATCTCTTTTTTACTGTGTAGAGTACGTAAAATCTAAAAGCTCATGAAAATTCGAGGAACAAAAAAGGTGGCCGAAATTGCAAGCTGGCCGGAATTTTTGGAACACTTACCCTAGTCAAACTTTTTTCAAATTTAACTGCTGCCCGAATTAAAATGTAGCCCGATCTTAAAAGAGCCGAATTAGCGAGAGTCTACTGTATTCTATTTAGGCAATCTGTTCATATTTTTCTGCTACCTAGTGTTTCCGTTGCACGTAAGCTAATTTTTAAAAAAAAATCGAATTCGCAGGTGATCTCTTTCAATTGGGGGCGGATATAATTGAAGCACTTGGGATGGCTTACCTTGTGTTTTCCTTTGGAAATTCGCGGTCAAGTATTTTACCTCTTTGTGAACGAGCACACGCTCCTCGAAGTGGGTCACATTTCGCGTCACGTGGCGACCAATCGACCAAAATGGTTCAGCAATTTGTCTTGACAGGGCAATTTCTGCAATTTGCCTATATTTGTATATCCTGTACAGATTTTTTTGCTGGAACTATAAATAGCCCATTTGGTGTCACTAAAAATCCCATCCTGCATACTGTTTGATGGTGAAGTTGTTCTCATGACGCCTTCTCATGGCCGCATTGGCATCGCCCTTGGCCGAGCAGCGTTTGCGTTCTTCCCTTGCATTTTGCTTCCTTATCTCTTTTTTCTGACGATCAGCAATAACACTGGGAGCAATTGTGCTGGCTGTTGTGGAGAAAGACCTCATACTACGGCGATCTGACAGAAGTTTCTCCACCATCTTCAGGCGAAACATCCGGGAGGTAGGATCTAGGCCCTGAAGACTGTCTTCTGTGGCGGATTCTGGAATGTCTGGAGGCTGGAAGGGATTTTCTGAGGGATTTGGAAGCTGGGAAGTCTCTCCCTGGGCATCCTCAAAGATATCTTCCTCGTCCGATGGATGCTGGAGCGAGAAACTGGCCAGATGAGAAGACACTGATGCTATGTACTTCTCAATGTGACTCTGGGCAGATTTATCCTGGACTTTCTGCTCTGTGAATTGCACTTCCTCTTCCAGATGATGCCTCAAATTGCCCAATTCCTCTTCTGTGCATTCAATCTTTGTATCTTCTGTATCTTCCTGATCATCTATGTCTGCAACTTCTTCTTCGTCGCTCTCGTCATCTTCACTCTCCATCCCGTATTCCTTCATCAGATCCCTCTCCATTTGCAGGGTAAATCCGTATCCGCTGCAGCTGATCTCAACATCGAGATTCTCTTCGCGTAGAATATCCTCAAACTTTGGATAATCTTCGCTTTCGTAATCATATCTCCTCTTGAACATCTCCCGGACTCCTGTTACATCTCTCTCGAAGAAATACTTGGCATTGGGATGGGACGTAGAGACCATTTGCGGGAAATCAATCAGGATGGGCTTCCCCTCATCTGTCACCATTATGTTGAATTCATTGAAATCACCATGGATCACTCCACAATTTCCCAGAGATACAATCAATTCCATGAGATCATCGTAGAGAGCCTCAACGTTCTCGACTTCTTTGACATTTGTCATCGGATAGCCATCCACGAGCTCCATGAGAACACAGTGACGATTGAAATCGATTGGTTTGGGAACAGGGAATCCCCGATCATAAAGGGCTTTCATGTAAGCAAATTCCCTGGTGGCAGAAATCCGAGAAAGATAGAGCCAGGAAGCCTTGTTGCGGCGTCCATGGTAATCACGCTTTTCCTTAATGTTCCGGAAACACACACGACCCAGTCGGTGAAGTTTCAGACAGAGGGGCTTGCCCTCAGAGTCAGCTACGGTGTAAATATTAGATTCTTTGCCCACTCCAATTTGATTGCCAAAAGATGCCACAGATCCTCGCAGTGTCAGGGCTTTCAGAGCCAGGTAATCGTAGCCCATGTTGGTCAGGCGATAGCCATCATCTGCAATTAAACAGAGAAAATAAGTCCCCTCTGAGAGATTCTACCAAAGAATCCAAAAAAAAAAATCCGGCTTCCGGAACAGGGCTGGATTTAGAAATGTGGAGGCCCAATGCCCATTTGTGGGGACCCCAAATATCGCAACTTTAAAATTTTATATAATATAGGGTAAGTGTGCCAAATTCCGGCCAGCTTGCAATTCCGGCCACCTTTTTTGTTCCTCGAATTTCCATGAACTTTTAGATTTTACGTACTCTAGAGATTATACAATGCAAAAGAATAACAAAAAATGTAGCTTTGACAAACGAGATGACGTGAAAAAGATATTGGAAGAATTCCCGAAGGGCAAGGAACTATGAGAATGAAGGTGGCCGAAATAGGGCACCAAAGCCAGGTCTATATTTTTATTCATTTTAAAATGTATTAAGAATGATTTTAGAGTAAATAAAGACGGTAAACTCTTTACAAGGTTCCAAGCAACACTGTTTCAGAAGAAAGAATAAAAAAAGTCAATTTGTACTTAAAATATTACATTTTAAACTTGAGACTTTGACGCTTGCATACAACTATGCCGAAATTTGGCACACTTACCCTATATCGTTATTCAATGCTACAGGTAAATTTAAGCAACTTTAAATGTACGTGAGACCTACGACTTTTCTTTTACTACTCGAAACGACTCGAACTCTATCGAAAAAAAACTAACATACAGTACACTCCCTCGGTTTTTTGACTATGATATGACAGTTGCAGATACAGGTAAAAGGCCCAAACGAGAACATTTCTCTAAAAAAATTCTGGAACGTTTAAAATTAAAACGTATTCTCTAAGTAATACGAGTTATAGAACTTAGAATTCATAAAATCTGCTTATAACGCTCTTGAGTCGTCTCTGTGACTACTAAAAGTAAAGTGGTGAACTCTTAATGGGTTTATGAGCCTCTACAGGAATTTGAACATAAAATTCTCATTATAAGCCTTGTAAAGGTGTATTAAAAGATTTGTGAAGCCTTGGTTCTATAAGACAGCTATTTTGTTTCATGACTTTCCTAGGTGGTAAATCCGGATAAAGAAAAAATGTTCTTTTATGTGTTTAAAATTAAAAATTTAAATTAAATTCAATCTTTCGGAGGATTTTGTAAGCTGAAAGCTTGCTAAAGCCACCAAGAAAACTTGTAGAAAATTATGGGAAATTGATCAAAAATGGAATGGAAAATGCTCTTTACGAATCTCAAAAGCTTTTTTGATTTTTTTTTTCAAAAATTCAATGCTAACCCTATTTTGATTATTTTAGTTTAGGGCCCAATGAGGAAAGCTTTAGCGAGATATTCCCTAATACTTCTTTGAAGGCAACATCGTACCTGCCTTTGAGAAAAGTTGATCAAAATTTTACCCAAAATTCCTTTAAAAGCATATTTTGAAGATTTTGAAAATTAGGTTTTGCACGTTTTGCACAAGAATTTGGCAAAAAATTAAGTTTTCAAAAAAAATACTATAGGGTGGAATCACCACTTCTCGCCAGTGTCCCACTTTTCGCCACTTAAATTGAAATCGCTATTTTTCGCGATTTATGAAATAAATGAGCCGCAAAGTTACATGTATTTTTACTGCTGCTACGTATAGAGTCGAAAAAGAGTAATTATTCGTTTAGAATTTACGATTTTGAGCATTTTTTAGAGCAATATTCTAAGCAAGTGCATCGAATCCAATATTTCTTGTCCAATATACTAAGTGTCATCAAATTTTCATCAAGCAAAATGTACTTTTTTGGATAAATTATTTGTCTATTGAATATTTAATTACACTTGTGGAATAGATAAAATTACTATTTAGTTAATTATTATTTCATTTTATATTATATTTATATAAAAATGAGGCATGGCGAAAAGGGTAATATTTTGGAATGATTTTACCACCTGTCGCCATCTCTTTTCAAAGAGCGACGCTAACTTCACTTCGTAGATTCTCAGTTGTCAAATCTGCATTGTTTACCTTTTAGAATAGTCCTTTAATTTGATTTCTCAAATAAAAGTTAAGAAAAATCATTTAAAGTGAGTAATAATAAAATGTTCATGAGGAAAAAGAAATTGTGAATGTATTCTTTTCATAACATTGCCTAAAGTATTCGAGTTCGGACCTTTTCAAGTGGGTGGTGAGAAGTGGTTACAGAACTGGCGAAAAGTGGTAAAAAGTGGCGACGAAGTGGTTATTTTTGCATTGTTAATAAAAATCAGTTTTTAAGTAGTCCAGAGTTAAATTGGAGGACTATTGTTTTCACGTATCTGCAGCCAATACATTTAAGTAACCTTGTGTGAAATTTGAGTTATCTTCTAATAAGGGTTCAACAGTTATAATAAAGTTAATTCTCGTTTTCCTAAACATGGCGATAAGTGGTTACTCCACTCTAATGTGATTTAAATATTTCAGGTCAAGTCTAGTCTAACGACCTCTACTCGACACATTGGGAGCAATTTTCGTCAAAAAAATTGCTTTTTTGAAGGAAATTGCCTGCAGCACTGTAGGTGGAAACATCAGAATTCTGTTAAAAAATGGAATTTTTTGACAAAAAATACTCACAATGTGTAGAAGCAATAATATATTCAAATATGGCTTAAAATTGTAAATATTTAATTTATTTCCCATATTGAGATTCTAAAATCACTATTTCTCAAAATAAAAATTTGTTCAGTAAAGTTAAAAAGTTTCAAATTACAATAAAAATGGCTGGTTTGTAACCTGTTTTACTTAGAGTTCAATTGAAAAAAAATTGAATAAGTTAAACCAATGTATGGTTATAATACTGATCTTAAAGAGGCTCAGTGGATCCAATAGATAAAATTAAGTGTCTTAGGTGTCTTATAAACTTAAAAAAAAAACGTATTTACAAATTTATTTAAGAGAGCTGCTCAAGGGAAAGGCCCCAGCGAAATTGTCTCTTTGCTTCCCCCTATATCCGCCACTTGTATCAGACAACTTCAGTGAAATATAATATCATTGAAATATCATTTAGCGATTCTTAACAATATTATAAATAAAATAACGATTTTGAGTGGGGCCCTCAGGACGAAAAAAAAGGAAAACCTTTTCCAAAATGCAAGCCGTTCCAACGTTTTTTATATTTTTGTATATTAAATGCTTTAGTCTTTAATACTTAACCCATTCCTTACCATGGTA
Source organism: Phlebotomus papatasi (assembly GCF_024763615.1). Taxonomy (NCBI): domain Eukaryota; kingdom Metazoa; phylum Arthropoda; class Insecta; order Diptera; family Psychodidae; genus Phlebotomus; species Phlebotomus papatasi. The sequence goes on from NC_077222.1 coordinate 74,110,818, forward strand.
TTATACATCATACGCAAATTGAGTGATTTTAGATGAATTATTCCAGGGCAATTGATATTCGAGTTTCTGTCGGGAATGGATTTTTAGTTACTTTAGTCCTTCAATTACTTGGAAAAAATAGCCCGACAGAGATGGAAATACATTTTGTTGTTCTTTTCTCGCTTCACGTGAAGTCATGCAAAAATTTTGCTCAAAATGGCGGACGGAAAATGCGACATCCCGACGAATTTGTTAAAATTGACCTTCATCCTCTTTCCTGATTTGAATTCTGGTTGCCAATGTGTTTTCTTGGATAGTTACTCTATCTAAATTAATAGAGTTTGTAATGAATTAATGAACAGAATTTAAATTCAGTGACCGTTAAGACGCCTGTTTGAGGGCAGATCCCTGCGCCCCCATAATGGATAAAAATTATTTCTTTTCAAAAAAATCATCTATTAACCTGTAGGAAACTAATCTTGAAATATGAACATTCTATCTCAAGTATTTCTGGTACATTGACTGAATGGGTTAAAGCAGGTTAAACTGTAGTTTTATTGTAATAATTTTTATTTTGTGGCCATTGTGACTATATTAAACTTCTTAAATGCGGAAACCCTTAAAATGTGGGGGCCCGGTGCCATAGCCTCGGGGAACCCACCTAAATCTGGCACTGTTCCGGAAGATACTTACACTGCTTCCCTCGTTCATACTGAAGAAGTTTATTTTTGCACATATCACGCAGCAATTTATTGACTCCTCCAGCTTTGAGATTAGCAATGGAAGCTGCCAAGGGTCCAGGAACAAGTTCATGATTCTTCATGCCCATTTCAATCTGCAAAAATGAGAAAAACCTTAAATTTTCCGTATCTATCTCAATGGAGGTTATGAATATTCTCTTGCAAATTTTCTACTTGCCGCAGTGAGTATCCTGAAATCCTCCTTCGTCATGTACTTCAACTTGTGAACTTTTAGCTTCCCCATGATTTATTTTTCCAAAAATAACTTTCTTTTAAGGATGTTTTGTATAAACTTTCTCCAGAAAAACAAAGTCAAAACACTACGCCATGTGTTGCGGCCGTTGCTGCTATTTCCAGTGGCGTGCAAAGAGTTCCTAAACTTAGCAGAGACACATCCTTCGATATATCGCAATTCAAATTCAAACGGTAATTCTCTTAACTCTTTATTTTATTTTCTACAAATGTTTTTTTTTATGAGAATAAACAACAAATATTTCTCTGCAATTTTGATCGTATCCAAAAATGTTATTGCAAAAATTGTAAATTTCATATCTCTATGAAATATCCATATCTCTTGACTAGCAAAGTTGTAATTTATCATCGAATTGTTATTCAACGTTTTTTGAGGCACTCATCAAATAAGAACTATCAAGCAGTAACGGAAGATTTCGGTAATGTATCTTTTTTTTTTAATAATTAATCTTGTTAATTGTTTTCTTAATCACTACTGTTAGCACTCTTGTGTAAAAATAATAGATCCTATTCCCAAATTTGATTGAAGCGAAAAAGACACCATTCTGCTGACATAATCAACTTTTCGTTCGTTTAACTCTAATCATAATTAACTTTTGTTGAATTATGTGTGTATGAGTGTACACTCTCGAGGACACCTTGAGGACACTTTGTGCAGTAAATTGTGCAATTTAAAGGTAAAGTTTTAGCCTAAAATCTAAGAGATAGACCTCAAAATGAGTATAAAGAAAGAATACAAAGACGTTGAGTTTTGAGATTTTTAAAGATTGGCTGGAGGAGGAGCAGTTGGATTAAATGCATACGTTGGGTATCTGGGAGCAAAATTATCACCCACGAATCTTGTGTATTCGTTGTCCTCCTTGTTGGCGATACTTGGAGATTTGTAGGAGCTCTCGGCAAATGTTGGCGGAGCTGTAAAGATAGCATTTTAAATTAAGAGTTTTTGAGATCCATCATATACAGTTCCGTGCTTAAAATATTAGCCACTCTATATTTTTGCGTGTTTTTATTGATCTTAAAGGCTAGGTTTACCAACTAGGCTAAGGGAAAATTTATTGACTAAATGGCACCAGAAAATTTTACTTTAAAAACCTAGCTAAGAATATTCTTTAAAAAATATAAATCATGCAATTTTCCAATTCGAAATTATTAAGGGAAAGAGCTCTACCTTCGGACCACTCAAGCTTTCGACAATTCAATTTTTTCTCTATGTAAAAAATTGTATGTATAAAAATTTGAGGCATTAGACAGACTAACTATTAAAATATAATATTATAATGGTCCAAATTCATTTATAACCTGAGAAAAAGGATTTGTGCGAAACATAAATCGTCTGAAGGTAGCGCGCTTTCCCCTATACTTTTTATAATCTATTTATTCTATCATTCTGTTATTCTATTATTTCTTCTGTATTTTTTTATTCTCCAGAAGAACAGCTATACAAAGAATTCTTTTATTTTTTGACCCTCAAATTTCCTAAAATTCTAAAATTTAGTAAAAGTAAATTTTCTGGAAAAGTATCATACACTGTTTGCCCATTCACCCATCCCATTTTTACGAGAGCTAGAAGCCAAACGATTAGAGATAGTGACTTGAGATCTTCATGGACACCCCATGCTCACCTATAAATGTTTTTGGACATTTCGAATACACGTCGTGCATTTTTTTATATTTCGAATATTTAAGAAGGGTTTGATCAAGCAAAGGAAACTGAATGGGTCAAGTGGTAGAGCACTCGCTCTATGGCAAGTGTCCCGGGTTCGAATCCCCTTTAGGTCACCAGGAAATTTTTCTGGCGTTAAAGGTGTTCGAATTGCATCCAGTAAGCTTCACTGCACTTGATTTCACGTGGCATGGGACTGACAATCTCATCCCGTATATTGTTATGATTATTGTTCAAGCAAACATTTTAAATATTTTATCCGTATTTAAAAATGTCCTTGAGTCATTATTAATGCTAGTTTTTCAAGGTCAAAAGTTACAATGACTCTAGATAACGTATTTATCAAATGATTGAGTTAAAATGGTATTCGTTGAAAAGCCATTGAAGAAATCATTACGAGCCTGAAATTGTTATGAACTGGTAATACAGTAGAGCCTCGCTATAGTCCATATTTGGTTTCAGATTTGACATTTGGGTCGCACTAAAGTCCATGTCATTTTTTTTTTAAATTATCAATGACTTTTAGTATTGAAATTGCTCGACGGCTTCCACTTTCTTTGCGATTGTGGCACTTGTCCTCGCTCTCTTCACTATGGATCACAATTATCAAAACTACTCAATAAAATTTGTCAAAAATATTAAAATAATTATAACAACATTGCATGTCGCGTACTAAAAAACATAACCTAACTTAAAATCAGTGTTTTGAAATCAACGGTCGATAAATTGTGGACTATAGAGCGATGGCCTATAGCAAGGTTCTACTGTAAACCAATTCGGAACTGATCGGTAGTTTTTATTCGAAATTCAGTTTAGTACTTCTACGTAATTTTGCAACGTATTTTTAGAAAAGTAGACATATACAAAAAATGTGCTTGAATCATCATTGGTACAAGTTTTTCAAGGTCAAGTCAGAAAGATTCTAGAAATCGCATTTATCAACCGATCAAGACTATATTGTATTCATTAAAAATGCCTTAAATTCATTACGAATCTGAAATAGCTGTGAACCAGTAATAAATCGATTATTCAATATTCAAAATTCAGTTTAGAACTCTTACGGAATTTAATGTCATATTTTAAATGTTCTACAAATCGCTTAAAACCGATTTTTAACTAGTAAATCTTTAGAAAAATTTATACAGCTGATAAAAACTATGTAAAATGCTCAACATCGTGATCATATGATAACATGATCATGTAAGTTTCCGTGGTATAATATCTGTTTTGTGAAGTTCAAGAATTAAGTACGCAAATCGAGAACGGTTTGACATAATTTTTAAAGCTAATCTTCAACAAAAATTTACGAATAATACCTGGAAAATTTAATAAGGAAAAAAATTGTAATCGTGCGATCTAAAAGATTAATCCCCGCCCCTTGTACTTATATATGAAAGTCTACATCTATATAGCCTTAATAGTGAATATCGCTACTTCTGAGATATCTATTTAGTCTAAAACGAGATTTTATTTTGTTAAAATACGAGACTATTGGAAAATTATATAATTCATAACAGTAAACAAAACAAAAGGGCATTCAATGGGTCAAGTGGTAGAGCACTCGATCTATGATGTAAGTGCCCCGGGTTCGAATCCCCTTTAGGTCACCAGGAATTTTTCTAGCGTTAAGGGTGTTCGGATTGCATCCAGTGAGCTTCACTGCACTTGATTCCACGGGCATGGGACTGACAACCTCATCCCGAACAAGAAAAAAATAATAATGCATGTCTAGAAATCCCCTTCCGGGAAGGCCTAGTTCCTTCATGGAATGTTGTGCCAGCATTATTATAACAGTAAACAAAACTATAAAATTATTATACCACATCTACAAATGTTTAAAAGCCACGCCCATCTTCACTTTAAACTTTTAACCTTTATGTTGTATGTGTTGTATACCGTAAGATTATAAAAAATTCAATCTTATGGAAAATGAGTCTTCTATAGAGAAAAATTCATATAAGAATCATTTAATTATAGACAGAACATCTTCCTGGACATAGAAACATATCCTAAACGTATTCTAAATAATAAGAATTACGTTAGTGATGGCAATATTCACATATGTGAATATTGCCACGGAAAAGAAGAAAATTTTCCAAATACTTTTAGTTAACTCTCGAGCTTATTTGAAATTTCACTGAAATATTTTAATAATAAAATTGATTAAATACTATATTTTGACAATGAACTTCTTACGATAGGCGGAGTTTAATTTTTAGTGATAGGTCCGATTTTGCCCATCTCTCGCTTAAATTTATGGAAAGTGTTTGGTTTACTAGAATGACTAAGATTAATTTTTATATTTTTTAATTAAGGCGGCAATAACTTTCTGTTTCTGAAAAATGCCTGATCTGTAATTCCTTGGGTCTAGTCTAGCTTCTTCAAGAAGTTCAATATTACGCCAATGCTAAATTTTCCCTTTTCAAAGTGTAATTTATGAATAAATGAGAAGGTGAAATGCAATTTGAGATCATTCATAAATCGGTAGCTCTTGTAATTGTGATCTATTTCAAGCGAACTAGTCCTAGTCGTCCTAAAAGAAGAATTTAGTGAAGATATTTAATTAATAGTTGCTAATAAATTTCGAAAATATTACTCATTTAATATTCTGTACTAGTCTAGTATAATGTATACCAACATAGGGAGGGGCTTTTTTAGCAAACTATTTTAAGCAAGGCCATATGCAGTCATTTGTGACACATTATTATTTTATTCGACTACATAATGTTGTATTTTGTGGCCATTAGTGCATGATGATATAAAGTTACGTGCTGGAAATGCAAAATAAATCATAAAAAAGGTATTTAATAATGCTTAATTCTTGCGGTTCTTGTCATTATCGCTTTAAAAAAATCTAATGTTAAATTACAAAATTGCATTTTCCTGTTAAATCTTCAGAATTTTGAGATCACACGAAATTCAAATATACTAGCCCACTTACGCATTTGATATGGAACTGTAATTTAATTAGAAATTAGAAACAATATTTAAAATTATTGAAAAGAAACTTACGAATATTGGGATATAATTGATGACCGCCAGAGTCAGTGATTGACCATCCGAGTGCTCCTCCTGTCTCTGGAGGACTGGCTGGACTCACGGGCTGAGTAGGCAACATCGATGGATCCTGCGGTGGTTCGTCCTTATAGGGTGCAGGGGACTTAAATTCCGCCAATGGAACTGTACCCAGAGTTATGGGAATCTTTCCTTCGAGATTTCTATGAGCTCCAGCCACTTCCACGACAATCTTGAGATCGTAATCAACATCAATGATGCCACAATTGACCAAATTCGATGGTGGAAGTGGTGGAATTTCCAACTTGAATGTCCAAGTGTTTGAACCACCGGGTTCTGTGGCACCTCCAGACACTTCCGAGATGTTTACCTTGTCCTTCTTGGTCTCTCGGCGAGGTGTATGGGTGTGGAAGGAGATTATCTTACGCATGTAAACCTTCATGCCGGTTACTTGCACATTGCTAGCATTGTCACATTCGGCCGTAATAGGAATCACCTGTCCAGACACAAATCCCGTCACGGGAACAATGACAATAGTGGATAGGGGACCTGAGCGACAGCACAGACAACAGAAAGACTTCTCCAGATCCAATTTGAACTGCTCCTTAACGCGCGGATTGAGATTCAGATCCACCGGAGAGATCACCGTGAATGCCATTTTGCTCTCCTGATCGAATTTCCAGGGTCGATCGAGTGTAACTTTTACAGTGTAGCGTACATGGCCCCATTCGCCCTCAAAGGAAGACGGAAGGGTTGGTGGAAGAGCACAAGTGAAAGGATAGGTATGTGTGCCAGCCTCAAGTTCAACCTCCGCACCTGAAAATCCCGTAAATTTTCAGCACAGACCCAAGTAGCAAATAGTGACAAAAGTATAGAGTTATTCTAGTTTTCTTCACGTTAAATAAAAGGTAGGTAAATCATTAAGTAAATTCTGTTAGATAATTGTTTTCCAGTGACTATAAAAAAACGGCGTAATATTTATGATTTATGTTATCTTGACGACAAATACAAAAGGATGAAAGACTGACCTTTAATTACGTATTAGTTTCTATCCATGAGATATTCTATTTTAACGAATAAAACTGACGTAGTGGATATTTTTGTAGTACTTTTTCAAGAATAGCAAAAAGATCAACTAATTTGTGAAAAGTTGAACAATATATTTTTTTGGACATTGACTGAGAAAAAAATTCCCCAAAATATTAAAAGGGATTCAGAAATTACCTAAAATTGTTTTTTTTTAATAAAGAAAAGAAATACGAATTCAGAAAGCTTCAGTTCTTGTTTAAATTTTCTTGCGAGAAATCTATATTAGTTGCAAACACTCTATTAACAAATAAAAGATAAATATTACGAATTTATGAAAGATGTTGCTTTAAGAAATAACACGAATAAAACAGTACATATTAAACGAATTGACCATCAAAACTAAGAAAATTAGTACACGTAAGCAAGTATCTCATCAAATCAGAGATAAAAAAAACATTTAAAAATATATTATTAAATATTTAGTTTCAAAATTAAAGATTTACGATTCTGAGTGAAAGGCTGAAGATCCTAAAAACGTTTAACACTTTAAAAACGATTGGAACACCCGTGTCCCATAAAGACTTAAGTTACTTTTTCCTTATGTTTGTACGTAATTGCAAAGTAGAAGGTTGAAGGAATCTAGGATATTTTTTGTAAGTCTCCAGTTATATGCTATATAGTAAATTTTTAGGCTCAAAAATGACGAATTTTTAAATTCTCATACTGAAAATTAATTTTTATTATTTTTATACTTCCACTTTTTTTAAACATAACCGTTTTGGGAAAAGAAACTACAATACTCAAACATAATATTTTTCATTAGATTGAAAATTATCATTCATTAGTATTGTCAGAAAAATTACTTAAATTTTTAGGCTATTTTTGTCCCTATCGTTCATAGAGACAAAAAATACACCAAATCAGACTCTGTTGGCTTTTCCAAGGCCAGATGTAAGACCTTTTACTAGTTTTGTTCATTAGTTTCATTTTTATTGCTGATTTTCGGTCCGCGAAAACTGTCTCGGCGTTAAAGGGTTATAGCAGAGCTGTGCAAAAACCGTTTGAAACCGAACAAACGTCAAATGAAATGTGTAAGTCAATGGTCAAAATGCTACCAGAGCAAACTTATTTTGGCGTTTATTCGGTTTCAAACGGCTTTGTACACCCCTGGTTTAAAAGGTCCTCCAAATCAGCTTTCAAGTTAAATAACTCTTAAAGAAGTTCGGCATTACTATCTCAGCTCCGTTATTATAAAGTTTGCTACTTTTTGATTTAAAGATTCAAGACTTAAAAAAAATTACACTTTAAGTTTAAAATGAAAAATTTTTAAAGTCTTTAAATGCCGAGTTAAAGATTTAAAGTTTAAAAGTTTATTTCACAATTGAGGAGTCATTCAAAAAAGGTGATGGACTTGCTATTACTCTTAGCCCAATTCTATTAAATGGTTTTTTTAGATTATATTCGCTCTACAACAATGGAAACCAGCATACTAAATATAGGAAATCAGAGTTTTCTCAGGACATCCTAAAGATCTCACCAATACGAAATACGATAATAAAAAATAAGTAAATCATGCGAACCTAAAACCAATAATTTTAACATCTTCTTTGTAATGAGTAAGTATCCTTTTAGATTAGATTTAGAATATGAATTAGCGGTACAGAGTGCAATTTTTTAAAATTGTATCAAAAATGTGACTCATGAATGTAATAAGAGATACTTATAGTGAGAAGCTACTTACTATTCTTTCCACCAAGGAGGTAGTATTGAATTTGGAAGTATTCCTCATGGCCACTTAGATGAGTCACCTCCTCAGTCTCCTTTCCCTCACTATCCTGGCGTTTTTCACGTTCCTCCCATGAGGTATTAGCCTCCCCAAGAAAACGGATGATAATCCCTGTGGCAAAAGGTCAGAAACCTCATGAGAATTCCCTCAAGAGACTATTGGAATGTGGAAGTGATGACGCCACTGACCCACAATGAGCCAAAAATCAATTGAATTGTTTCAGAAAATTCCCTCCCAACAGCTGCCTAACTTTATTTTTAAATCCCAGAAATGCCCAAGTCTCACTCACCACGAACTTTCTTGGGAGAGTCGAAGGTGAACTCAACTTTGCCATTGATTGTCTGGCCAGCATAGTAGGTGTTCCAGGGGTTGTCGAGAATAATTTGGCATCCCTTGAGACCCATTTTTGCTTAGAGCAATCAACCAAGGAAGGAAACTAACTAGAGCAATAGGGAAAACTCAAGTGGATAAAAGTGAAATCCGGCTTTTCCTCACAAGAGAAGAAAATTCTGTTCACACGGCAGAGGAATGTGACGTCGCTGCTGTCAGATCACACCCATCAGCGGGGTGCCCATGTCTGTTCGAAACTCTGCAGATTGTAACGTAACAAGAAATCTCCCGCCAATTTCACCAACATGTTTTAGTACTCATTCTACACTCGGGAAAAAATTAATTTTTATTTCTACTATTTTATAATTGTATCCATAACATAACAGTAATTTTCATAACTAAATTATGAATCTAAAAATGCTACTTGGGAATTTAGATTAGAGTTTTGCATCACATGAATATTTCAAGCGCTATAGAATTAAATTGATTTAAAGCAAAGCAATTTTCATGATTACGATTTAAAGTATTCTGCTATATGTTCAATTCTTTTCTTACATTTTTCAATGAAATGGCCCCATCAAATATAGATTTGTTTTTATTGCTCAATCAATTTATTTATTACCGTATTTAATTGCACAAAGTTATATGTCACTTAATGGATGGAATAGAGATACATTATATTGAAAACAAATATATAAATTCATCAATATTTTTCATTAGCATTAACCCCTGAAATTTCATCGTTCCTTGGGATGTCTGGAAGCACAAGAGGTTCAATGGCTTTATTTTCAATTTTGGTGCCACATTTAGGCCAATCACTGCAATTGTAAACTGGATATCTCGGAGCATATCCTGTGCACGACATCACTGTTTTCTCATCATCTTCATCATCCTTCACCTGAACAGCTCCAAAAATGCATTCTTCGTAGGAAGGTGGAGCTAAAATTAAAATTAAACGAAAAATTTTCAAATAAGTAAGAGAAGAACGGAAATTTATCAAGGATCTTACGTAAATCATGATCGGCGTCTGGTGATAATACAGGATTTAGGATGGGCTCCATTTGGATTTGGACATCATTTCCGTTCACAGGCATAGCGTCGTATACATTATCCCTTAGAGGAACTGTGCCAAGAGTTATAGGAATCTTGACTACAGGATTCAGGTGAGCTCCAGATACCTTTGCCTCAATCTTCACTTCGTAGGAAACTGTGATGACCCGACATAGAGTTAGACTTGTGGGAGGTAGTGGTGGAATTTGAAGATGCTGCTCAAATTTTCCACTTTGCTTTTTCTTCAGACCAGCTATCCTTGCTTCAGCAATTGTAAGAGTCTCTTCTTTGGTCTTTACCTTTGGTGTCTGGCTGGTATATCGAATAATCTTCCTGAGAGAGAATCGAATCTCATCCATTTTCACTGTACTCGAATTTGCAATCTCAGCGTAAACTGTAATTGTCTGACCAGGTACATATCCAGATTGTGGGGTATGTGCAATTATGGATATTGGACCTGTCCTACAGGGACCACAGCAGAAAACCCTTTCTACATTTGCTTGACACGGAAGCTGAAAATAAGTCACAAGGATAATTCTGTACTAGCGAAAATCTTCGCTGATTGTATTAGTACTTCCCCATTTCCTCAGAAAAATTAAATTAAAACCAAAAAAATGAATCAGAGCTTCAAATTAGAAAGGTATATTGCTGAGTAATAGGTTTATTACTTAGATAGGTGATAGATTAAGAATTATCTCGTACAATTATATAAGAAAAAATAACAATAACATTTAAGTTCACTAATTCGATCATTTCACAAAGCGTATTACACTTCATAATTCGGGCCTAGATTGACCTATCTATATCCGATTTTATAAATTAGATGCATGAATTAAGGTAAAGTACCCTTTATTCGACCGGTTCCTCTATTCGACCGGTAGATTTATTTATTCAATTTAATTATATTTGCTATAATATTTTGTGTATGATCTAACATTAATAGGTCAATTATTCTTTAAATAATACGAATCAGTGACAAATTCATAGAAATTGATGAAATTCACCATCAAATATTCAAAAATTGACCCACCGGTCGAATAGAGGAACCCGGTCAAGTAAGGGTACTTTACCTTATTAAGATAAGAAAAGCAAATAAATCGAAATTGGACAAATCTTGCTTCCTAGGGAAATTCTGCTTGAAGTTTGGAAGTCTTGAACTTAAAGACATAAAATAGACAGATCCCAGGGGCCCATCAAGCCTAAATAAAAAGTGAAGCTATTTTTCACTTTTCTTTGTAAAAATTTTGAAACTATTGCACTGCGACTTAAACAATTTGCTCGTAGTTCTTGTATAATTTTGGCGAACATTATGAAATATATATTTTTAGATAGCTTTTAATGCACGATTTTGAAATATATCAGACTGATAAGTCAATTCTCTTCAGGAAGAAACTTGCCAATAGTCTTCAGTGCCTCTATGCAAAAACGTATGAAAAAATGAAATGTCGAGAGGCCCCTGCAGATCCAAACGAACCTTGCGAAACCATTTCAATACAACAGAGTTTATAACTCACCCTCAAGATTGGAGAATCAAAGTTCAAATCAAACTGCTTCAGCACTGTGAAGGCCACTTTGAACTTTTGATCAAACTTCCATGGTCGCTCAAGACATATCACAACGTAGTATCTAATATATCCTTTGGATCCTTCAAAAGATGTTGGTAACTGCTGTGGGAGATCGCACGTGAATCGATAGGAATGCATTCCAGGCGCCAGTTCTATTGTACTTCCTGTGACAAAAAAAAGGGGAAAAACAGCTACAATAATTAAAGAGCTTACACTATCTACAAGGTACAGGTGGGGGCGAACACAAATTGCAAAATACGTAGTGATAAGAAAAATTTTTAGATAGTGAATTTTTGATATTTTCACTTAATCTCACCATCTTGCGAACGTCCTACCAGATCCGTGGATGATGCCAAGTAGTCCTCCTTTCCTTGATAAACCCTGGGTCTTGTATGGGTATGGTGTCCATTATGATATGACTCATTCTCTGTCCAGCGGCATTTAGCATATCCAAGGATCTTCAGAGTCACAGCTTTGGAAAAAAAATCACGTATATCACTTTTGGAAGGAGTGATCTTCTAGGTCATTGAACTTACCATTTACTTTCTTGTTCTTGAAGATATTCAGCTCAACCTGACCAGACAGTGTCTGTCCTGCCAAGTATACTCCGTATGGATTTCTATCGAATTTTACTTCACACTTTGACATGGTTCACCAAAGACTGATTGAAAGTGCTTCGAAAATGGATTTTATCCAACATTTTTGTGACGCGCATTGAAAAATCGTCACTTTTTGATTAGATTAGATTACACTAACTGCAAATCAACAAAAAAGTGGAAATATGCGAGAAAGGAGAAATAATTCAAGGTAATAATTATTGTGTACATTTAATGATAAATAAAGTGATATCTTTCACAGCAAATAAGTGATGTAGTTCATTGTTTTGCAATTTAAGTTTAGTGGGTTTAGTGTGAAGAACTCCCATAAACGGATTCATAGGACGGCGGGGCTGAAAGACAAAAAAAAGTTTAGGTAATTTTGTTGTTTTGCTGTTTAATTTGGGTGCGTTTTTAAAAGAGCAGCTAACCTTATGAACAAAATAACTAGAAAGTATTAGAAATTCCTAATACATTATTCTATTAATTTTTTATATTAAAAACGTGGAATATAAAATTTTGTTAGATGACTAAAGATAGTATTGAAAGAACAGATGAAAAGAATATTTATTCTTTTTATTCAAAATAGCGTGAAACGTATCTAATGTTAATAAATTAAAAAATATCTCCAAAATATTTCTGATATTTTTGACTAATGGTACCTTGACCAAATATGACAAGTCGAAAATTTCAAAATCCGAAATCCTCCAAGATTTATAACAACCAGAGGCTTTATTTTTTTACCATAGATAAAATTTCATGAACCTTCTTAACCATTCATAGTTTTAAGGTTTTTGAACAAGAAATATGTAAAATAAAAATATATTATATATTTAAATCTTTAGCCCCCTTTTTAAAATATTGGCCTTATAGAAAATATTAATAAAAATCAATTTTTAGAAGATTAATTTTTTAGCACGTTTTCTCCTAAATCAATAGTAAAGTGAAAATATTTTCATGAAACTATCCAACCCTCCCATTTGATGCAGATATTCTAAATTTTTCAATTAAATCGAATTTCAATTGTAGTCGAAATATAAAAGCATATAAAGTCAATTAGACGTAAAAAGGTAAAGTTTAAAAACCGAATGTTTGCATGCGCCGATATTAATTAATAATTCTTAATACCATCTGCGTAGATTTAAAATAGAAAACTTACGAGGATCATCGATCTCAGACGTAAATTCCTCCTCATGGTACTGCATTGATTGTGAAGGACTTGAAGGAGATTGGTTGCTGGCAAATGGCACCGTTCCGATTACAATAGGAATTGCCACACTAGGATTGACTGTTATGCCAGGGATAACCGCCACCACTCTTGCTTCATAGGTGATGTTGAGAACATTGCAGAAATGGAGGGTTGTTGGGGGTGTTTCAGGGATCTCAAGACGTTCCATGAAGGAACTCTGGTCATTTTCAATTAGGCAGTCTACAAGCTTCTCTCGGATCGTCGTTACTTCGTCCTTATCAGCCTTTGAGGGATATGTGCACTTATATGTGACAATTTTTCTTATTGAAAAGACAATTTGGTTAATGCTGTAGCCACAATTATTGGCCACAATGGCCTCAATAGGAATGAAACCACCAGAAACATATCCAGTCTTGAGAACATTTACTGTAATTGCGAGGATACCACGCGATGTGCTGGACAATATAAATTGCTTTCTGTAGTCCATTTGAGCGGGCAATTTAAGAGAGATATCCCGATTGAGGTCAAGAGTGCGACACACTGGGAAAGGCTTCTTGAACGTCGTATCAAATTTCCATGGTCTTTCGAGAACAACGTCCACTGCATATCGGATATATCCATGAGTACCTTCAAAGGACGATGGTAGCCACATGGGAAGAGTGTACTTAAAGGAGTAGACATTAACACCAGCCGGTAGTTCAAAGAATGACCCAGTAGCTGCATTGTAAGCACATGTGCGGCAATTAATGTACTCCTCATTGCCGGAATGTTCAACAGTCTCAATCTTATCAGCTATTGTAGTATAAGAAGTCCAACTCACACGACCACTGCCCGTTATATAAACACATATGGCTAAAAGAAGGATCTTCAATGAGAGCTCAAATTAATCACAATTACTTGAATAATTACCGCGTAATCTTTTGGGGCGCTCCACAATCAATCGTACATTTCCCGCCAAAAGTTGGCCAGATTGGTATACATGGTTTGGATTGACCGGCGTTAATTCAACTTCAATGCTGATCGGCATTCGGTGGTTTTCGCTCAATTAAGCCGATGCCGTCTCTAAAGATCGCAAGATCAACTGACTGGCGACGCTGGTGACAATGGAATTCCTTCACGACGTCACCCACAGATAATTCACCTCGTACGGTATTTATCAACAAAAGCACATCCAAATAAATACAGCAATTGTTCACTGAGAAATCCACCGATCCTCAATGATCTTCACAATTTGGTTATTCGAAAAATTCATTGAGGAAAATGAGATGAAAATCACTGTGACTTCTCGCACCAAAAATATCTCACTGACTGTGTTTCGTCACTGAGGAAATACACCAGAGAATGAAAATGATCACCTAGACGAAAAGTCCATTTCGTGCAAAATCTCAAGCCATGAGATAAAATCTTTCGGTACATCTCTGTATGCGTGCATCTATTTCGGTAATTGGCGGGAATGAGGAATTTCATGTTTACACCATTTTGCATTAGACACACACTTTTCCATCAGGTGTTAATGCAATATTTAAAAAAAACTCCCACACTTTGTATTTTTTGTCTGTATACATCTTCTATATTATAAATGTCGCGTCTACAATAATATCCTTAACAAAAGAAATTGTACATCGAATTCAGATTGAGGCCACATTAATTGGTCATTTTTAGAAACCTGGAGCACTTGGTGAATTATTGAAAGGCTTCTCATCATTTTTCCAGCCATAGACCACATCTGAGTAGGAGGGTGGTGGTGCTGAAAAGATAAACAGGATTTTATAGTTAAAATTCTGCTCAACCAACACCAGCATTGTCATCAATCATTGAGGGCTGCAATATCTCTCCACCAACACAATTCTTTCGCAATAACTTGAACCATTTGGTATATCTTCATCAAGTGGCAGATTATGGTTGGACTCAAAATTGAGACACAAGAGAAAAATGACTGAACAAAAAACTGTGACAATGTAATTATTCATTACAAGATGTACGCGGTTTTCCAAAATTGTATTGCGTATTGAAATAAATTGAATTTATGAAACATAATAAACTCAAGTTCAATTCAATTTAGTTCAGTTCAGTTAAACTCTTTATCGAGTTAGTCAAAATGAGCAAAAGTGTTTTATATAATAATTTTACAATAAGGACTAAAAATCTTAATGTATAATAATTATTTTGGAAAATACTGGCAGGTTTTAGAAGTTTTGATGTCTTAAATCTAAAAGCTGTTTTAATTTTCAAGAGTAAAAATTTCCGAAAATTGTAAAAAATCACATATTTAACTTTTAAAAATTTTGGATATTAAAACATTTTACAAGATTCACATTGAAAGATTAAAATGATTATATGTATTATTGCTTACTTCCAGATCTGACTCCATCCCACTCCAGAAGGCTAACCCTATTAAGGACAAGGAACATTGTTTACCCAATCAGTCTTTAGGGATTCAAAACAAAAGTAGAGATTTAAGCCGTGAAACCGATTCAACTTGCATAAAAATTATTTGATCTCAACTTCAGGGTTAACCCCTTAAGGACGATTGGGTCACCGGAGACCCAAAAACAATTTTTTTTCTACAGTCATATAAAGTTACGTTTTGTTAGAAAAAAACCAGAAAAAAACGATTTTTTTTCAAACCCCCGATTTTTTACCTTCTCGTTCTTAAAAGGTTAAAAGCGGTTAAAAGCCCCCGTTGTTTAATATACTAAATGACTAAAAATTTAAAACTACAAGAAAACCTAAAAAAAATCATATGTTGAATTTTTGATGTCGTTTAAATAAGGACCCTTTACGAAGCAACTAATAACAAGAACAATTATAAATGAGAAAAACTTATGCAACATATCCGACCGCTAAACGAATTTTCCATTGTCGCATATTCGCAGTAATAGAATTTTCGTATTTTGAACATTCGCAAAAACAGTAACTTTTTTTATTGCCTTTTACATTCTTGAATTTATTTACTATTCACTGCCAAACGATAACAGATACGTATCAACTTTCATTCTTCACTGGATAAACGTAAATATTTTCTAGAAACTTTTTCTTTCTCCTCTCAAAAACAAGTCCCCAGAAATATTTTGGGAACTGTCTTAGAGATGGTCAAGTTAAACATCTCGATAATTTGTTTATGCTATTATGTATCTATTATCCCAATTTGTTCTTTTCAACGATTTTGAAGTCCAAATCTACCAAAATGCACATTTCCAAAACAATGTGTTTCAAGATTAGATCATTTTAAATAAGTTTTAACGTTCCAAAGAAATCTAGTCCAGCTAAAACGGTAGACAAAATGGTAATAGGCCTCTAAATTTCAATTAGGTGTGATGGGTGTGATTCCTTCATAATCACATTTATACAATAATAAAATTTCGAAATAATTTCTAAATGAAATTCTGAACCTCTTCTAATCGGTAACAAACCGGTAAATACGCAATACTAGAGACTAGGACTATAGAGAAAAGCGATTACAAATTTAATATAATAGCCTCTATCTACACACTGATGGCAGCGGCCTACAATGATAGAGAGAATTTTCTTTAAAAAAAAAACATTTTTTACAAATATTGCTCACAGTGTGTAGATGCCTTAAAAAGGATTATTAAACAAAAATTATTGAAAATTCATATTACTCTTTAGATCTCCATTCATAGTTTGATCCGGAGTAGGAGCTGTAGGTACTGTTGGTACTGGCATTGGAACTGGCATATTCGGCATGCCTGGCATGGGAGCTGGAACATGTCCAGGACTGTAAGTCGGTAATGGTGGTGGCATCACAGGCATGCCCGTGTTAGCCTGAGGGACCACTGATGAAGCAATTGGTACAGCTGGTGCGTGGAACGACATCTGAGATAAAGCTGTGCTGGTATCCCCGTTGAAATTAATTGGAAATGTTCCAATAGTTACTGGAACATATAGACGTGCAGTATTATGGCATCCAGACACGTAAACAGCTACTTCCATGTAATATGAGATTTTAATATTGGAGGAGATATCGCACGTTACAGGTGTATATGGCACAGTAAGTTTCGCTTCAATATTGATAATACGATCATTGCATTTATCATCCAAATCAAATCTCTCATAGACAATTTTATTGGATTCACTCTTCTCTTTAACACGCGGGGTAGTACTCCTGCAAACTATAAAATAAGTTAATAAGGGAAACAAAAGAAAGTAGTTTTTTTTTAAATTATCTTACCAATAGATTTGACCAGCTTTATTTGAATTCCAGACATTTTCACATGGCTCATGTTTGTGATGTTAACAGATATTGGGATTTCTTCATTCTTAACAAATCCAGATTGTGGAAGTGTTACGGTGATTGTAGCTGGCGATGTAGAGCATTTCCAAGTACAATAATTCTTAACTTTTTCAGCCTGACTTGGCATTTTCAATGAAGGGTTCTGACTTAGGTCAAGTCTGGGCACCACACGAAATTTTTCTTTGAATTTATCATCAAAGGCCCATGGAATATCAAATTTGACTTTTGCAGTGTATTCAATCGTCCCGTAAGTACTGAACATTGTGCCTGGCAGTCCGTTTGGAAGTGCACAGAGAAAGTTGTAAGAATGACTTCCTGCTGGTAAGTGGATGGTTGGTCCACCTTCCTGGCCATACAATATTGTTCGACTGTTCAAATATTGTTCGTGCGAAGAATATGTAATTGTTCGACTTTTTCTTTCTCCATTCTCCTCGTATGATTCTGATTCGGTCCAGTGAACATCAGCACTGCCCGTTATCGTCAGTGATATATCTGCGTGAGTAAACATTGCGGAAACCAATATGAATGTATGGGGTGAATTGTACAGAATAAAAAGAACTTCTCCTTCCAGGAATATTTCAACAATAAATAGATACTTACAGCGAATGTTTACTGGATGAGGACTTGTTATATCTACATGACCTGTCACATTATCTCCAGCCACAAATTCTGTCTTATCAAATATTATTAAGCAATTCATACTCATCGTGTTACTTTAGAACAGAAAATTTCTAAACTCTAAATAAAACTACCAAAAAGCAAACCTATACAAAACTTTATTCAATTGGCACTGAATAGCTTAAGAGCTTCGGTCGTCTTAGCTGGTTAATAATTGCTGAGTGCCAAGGTTATCCCCTAAAAAAAGCTTTCCTATTATAAAAAAAAAGTAAGACCGGAGCTCGAGTCGGCGTCGAAAATACGGCAATTTGTATTATATATAACTATTTGTATAGGTCACACATCTATTTGATACTCCTCTTCCTATACACGCAATTCCCTTATATTGGAATGGCTATATTGAGAGAGAAGGGGTCCAAGAGAGGCGCCACAAATACTAAGCACAACAATGTGACATATATTTAGAACTCTATGGTTTTCCTATACCTAAATCTACACAAAATGTTTCTAAAAATCGTTCAATAAACAATTTAACTGTTTGCAGAAACAACAAATAAAATTTAAACAAGCAGAAGATAGATATAATAAACAGGAATCCCACCAACTACTCTGGACTACAACGTCAAAGATACTAACTTCAATGCCACCGGAAAATATTGTATGTAAACCATACAAGCCATAGCCATACAATAAAAGAAAAAGAAGCATGGAATGAAATTCGTTGTCTGTGGCGTCATTACATTACAACTACTTCTCCACCAGACCAACCAACGATTTCGTCCACGCAACATATATATTGGGATTTAATTTCACTTTCAACACAAATCCAAGACACCACATAAGCATGACCTCTTTGCTAAAGTATTGATATTTAGAATATAAACTGAAAATGAAAACTTTGCATTTAATACCAATGTTAGCGCCATTAGTCAAAAATTATATTTTTCCAATATGTTCACTGTAAAACTCTTTTGGAACCAGAAGCAACTATCAAACACAAAATATAAATCAAAAGAGAATATTTTACAGATATGATAATAATCGCGCAAAAATAAAAAAAAAGGTTAAAAAAACAGAAAAAACGTAAGATATACCATATATATTTTCCATTTTTATAACATATTTATACATTAAAAAAATTTAAAAAAAAATAATTCCTTGATGAAGGCAAATTTTTCTTCATCAATTTATAGGAAAGTATTCCCACCCTAAGAAATTATTTTTCAATAATTTCCCCAAAATTATGAATTTTATTAAATTCTCTTTGGCCCACAACCGCAATAATTTGCAGATTTTTAAAACTTAGGACCACTTTGCATGTTCAATGATCTCTCATCTTCTTTCCAGCCATAGACAGCTTCTGAATATGAAGGTGGCGGCGCTGAAAATATGAAAAGATGCTTTAGTACTGAAAATTAATTTATAAATATTTTTTAAATAAATAAAATATTTTTTTAGAACATATACAGTGGCGGTCAAAATAATAGAATCATTTTGAAAAGCTTATATTTTTTTAACTTTTGTATTTTTTCCCAATTTGTTGATATAATTCTGCAGTAGAAATCTTCAAATTATTAAAATCGTAGAATAAGAGTTGCTTTGGCCACTAGAGGTCTCTGTTTTACACAGAATACGTCAATAGTGAAATACAGTTTGGCCAAAAAACTGAAAAACTGTCATTTATGGTTTTTAAATATGGTTTTATTTAAACTTATTCGATTTATAGACCACATTGTTTAATTTAAATAAAAGTGGTCCTATTGTGTTGTTCAAACCAAATTTCACTATTGATGTATTCTTTGAAAAATAGAGACCTCTAGCGCCCAAAACAATACTTATTTGACGTAAGGTAATTATTTGAACATTTTTATGTCAAAATTATTTCAACGGATTGGAATAAACAAAAATGTTCATGGTAAAATAGTGGTTTTTGCGGAGCTGATTCTATTATTATAGCCGCCACTGTATATATATATATAAAATACTGTCAAATAGAAAACTTCACTGCACAAATAAAGAAAAAATTTATATTTTTTTGTGACACCATTTGTAGGCGGTCCATTAATTGAGTTTGAAATCTTTTTAAAATTATTTTTAAAAAAAAATACTCATGAAACTACATAACTCTATATTTTAACACTTTTGTATTTTTTTTATGAGACTTTAGGTACCCAAGAAGAAAACAATTTCTTAATCTCTATTTAGAATTATAAAGAATTTGGTTCTTGTGGATAATTGTAAAATAGTAGAATATTCAATTTTAAGATAATTTTTCTAAACTTTTAGCTGATGCCTGCAACACTTTTTTAAAAACTTTTCTTCTTTGTCATTTATATTTAAATACTAATTAAAGAGCATAATTCTTTCTCATCATAAATTTCTTATTGAGAACTTTTAAACCTTTGAAACGAATGAGTTTTAATTCTGAGAATGTTGATTTTATAAGTGTTGTTACTATTACAGATAAAGACTTAAACTATACCTATCTTATCATTCTTATTGCTAATATACTGCCTTATATACTTTTATGACTAATACTACATCCGTTGCAGTTAACGTAGCATATAATAAAAGGGGGCGGTATTTAGATCGTGAAATAATCAAATTATATACAGTGCTGTCTCTCTATATGCACACTCTCTATATGCACAGCTTTTGTGTCGGTTACATTCAAAATCAATTTGTTTACATTTTGACAAAGTAATAAAGAAAATTATTTTCTTGGTAACTAATTTTTCTTGTTTTTAATTTTCTTAATTTTATTTTTTCTGTCTCATATTATATTTAATTAATACGGGACATTCTAGAACAATAAAAAAATGATAATTTATTAAAAGAAAGAAAAAAACCGTTGGGAATTTCAAAAAAAGTTGTGCATATTCAGAGAGAGAACTGTCAAAAAAAGTACCCAAACTGTGCATATAGCGAGACAGCACTGTATCAATGAAATTTATCAAAATAAAATATCCTTTACAATAATATACTTTCACAGGAGAGTTTTTTTATTTCTTCATATAAACGTAAAAGAGACTTTGCAAAAGATAAATGCAATTTTTAAATTTGATAATTGATTAAAAAGACAAATATGCATAATGTAAAAGTATATTATAAACAAGTGTTGACTCTTTACCCAATTTTAATTTTTCCAAACCACTTCTTAATAACATTTCCAAAATTGAATTATAAAAAGCATAAGGAATTATCATATTTTACCGATGGTTTGTTTTTACTATCAGTTTAATTTTTTTTTACATCAAAAAATTATAGGTTAAATGATGAGATTTTACTGATATTTCCTAGTTGCCTATTTTTAATTTTGCTTATTTTGTGCTTATTTTTATTTTTCATTTTAATATTGCTTATTTTTATTTTCTATCGGATCAAATTTAGGAAATAACTAGTAAAAGGATTACATGCATGAAAAATTGACAATTTTTATTTAACCTACCTGTTTCATCAGACATTGGAGCTGTCGGTATATTTGTGATGGACATTTCAAATTGTGGAGCCATTGCTAAAGGTGAAACTGGGGCATTAGGAACAGGCATCTGAGGTAGAATTGTATTGCTATTCACATTGGAATAAATCGGAAAGGTTCCGATTGTCACTGGAACATGAACACGTGCAGTACTGTGGCATCCAGTTACATAGACAGCTACTTCCACATAATATGAAATTTTTATGTTGGAAGAGACATTGCATGTAACTGGTGTATAGGGCACGGTAAGTTTAGACTCAATACTGATTTCCCGATCACTACTTTTCTGATGTAAATCATAAGTATTGTGGGCAATTTTATTAGTCTCATGCCTTTCTTTAATATTTGGTGTAGTACTCCTGCAAACTAAATAGGATAAAATAGAATATTTTGTACTATATAGTGATCTATAGGGCATTTTTTTATCTTACCAAGTGATTTCACCAATTTCGTTTGAATACTGACAATATCAACGGTACTTTTGTTTGAGATTCGCACAGATATTGGAATCTCCTCATTTACAAGGAATCCAGATTTTGGAATTGTTACAGTTATAAAAGCTGGCGTAGTGGTGCACTTCCAAGAGCAATAGTCCTTAATTTTTTCAACCTGACTTGGCATTCTCAAAGAGACATTCTGACTGAGATCAAGTGTGGCTATCACATGGAATTCCTTTTCATACTTGTCATCAAATGCCCAAGGAATATCAAATTTAACTTTAGCCTTATATGTGATTTTTCCATAAGCGCCAACAAGAGAGCCCGGTAGTGCATAAGGAAGTTCACATGCAAAAGTATAAGAATGATTTCCTGCTGGTAAATGGATGGTTGGTCCTCCTTCTTGCCCATACAATATTGTTCGACTGTTCAAATATTGTTCCTGCGAAGAATATATTACTGTACGGGTCTTCCTTTTTCCGTTCACCGTATGTGACTTTGATTCGGTCCAGTGAACATCAGCACTGCCCTTTATCATCAATGCTATGTCTATATGTAAAAATATAAGTGAGAATGACTTTTTAAAGGAAGTAGAGTATATTGAAACTTACATCGAATAGTCATTGGTTGTGAATTTGCAATTTCCACACGACCAGTGAGATTTTCACCAGCCACGTAACTTGTTTTGTCCAATATTATTTCGCAGCTCATGGCGATTTAAAACCTTCAAATATATTTGGAATAAAATGTAATAAAACTCTCCCATGAGATCTCATAAGTCTCTCTCTAAATCTCTTTTCAAATAGTAAGATTTCTGTGAAATTTTTTATTGAATGTATGTAAAACTAAATTATTTCACATAATAGTGATTTATATTCGATTGACAAACTTGCAATTAATCAAATAGGGGAAACTGGGGCACCTCCAAACACTGCGATTTTGTAATCAGATATTCGACTTCTGAGAACAAGGCCTATAGGAATTTATAGGCACTATAGGGGTGCTTCTCCATTGAAGAAATGGTCGAGATAATCCAAGTAGTTTAGAAATAAAAATTAGTGTTTGGTGGTACCCCAGTTTCCCCTATGTCAATTTTATCATAAAACACCAAAAGTCTGAAGATATGTACTTGTTTAGTATTCTTAAAGAAATTTAAAACTCGTTTCCCTTTAGTAGATTATTTTTAGTTTGTTCTAAAAGTGATCCTTTAACCCCTGGCCTATCCTTTAAAAATTGAAAACACTATTGTTAGGAAGCAAATATAGAACCAATGAAAGAAATTCTTCATTTTTTGCTCCTAGTGCTTGAAAATCAGGAAGATATTGAGACAATAGCTAGAAATGATAATAAAATAATAATCGAAAAAATTATTTGAAAACTTGTTACTGATTAATTTAAAAAAAAATCATCTTTTTCAAGCAAATTTCACAACTTGGAAAACTCTTATATCCCCAAATTATCCGATATATTTTTGGTAGCGAAAATGTAGTTAAATAGTGGAAAGTTTTTAAATTTCATTTACTAGAAAATTGTTAAAAATATTTAAAGTAAAAAAACGATCGATTATCTTAATTGAGAAAAAACACCTATTTTTTAATATTGAAAATCTTTCAAAGCGTTTAAAATGTTATAGATATAGAGAGTTTTACTGAAAAAATATTTTCCTGATTCTAAAATTAATAAAAATTTTCTGACAATTTGCGAAATATGTTTTATTTATTAATAATAAATTTGTAAACTGAACAATGTACAAAATGGCAATAAAAGCCCGGAACATTGGAATTAAATAAATAATTATAATAATATTTTATTTATTAGAAAAAATGTGTTTTCCTCGTCGTTGATGCGCTTAGACTGTTTATATCATCCCTTAAAAATTCTGAGAACTATCTCTTAACTTTCCTTCGAAAGAGCTTTTAATCACAAAACCACCCGGCATAAAAACGTCTTGGTATTATAATTATGTATGATGTAAGTATATTTATCAAGACTGTATTTTCGTTCTGTATGTATGTGATTTGGAAATACACGAAAAAGAGGGGCAAAAGAGAGACGCCACAAATACTTAAGCTCCATTGAGTGACAAGTAAAATAAAGGTTTTTACAATTTTCATAGAACTTAATCGACGTGAAACTTAGCAAAAAGTTTCCAAAATAGTTCAAAAAGTATTTTCATTACTTGCCAACTTAGCAAATGCGTCTAAAATAATTTAAATATGATAGAAAGCGAGAAAAACCACACAAAACTATTCAACTACTCAAGACAAAATCGTCAGTTATACTGACTTCTATGTGTAAGCCATACAAGAGAATAATAAAGAGCGAATAGACATAAAACCGTGAATGAAAATTCGTTGCTTGTGGCGTCATTACACATCACTTCCCCGCCAAATAACGCTTTTCTACGACACACTACTACTATATTCAATCTGATTTCACTTCCTCTATATTTGAGTATCAACCACAAACGAACTATATGTACTAGAAAACTCCTAGCATGAACTTGTATCTGGTTCCATTAATTAACATTCTTTAGTGAAAATAACAACCGAACACTTTTCAAAATATCCTCTCAGGAATTTACTTAACAAATATTCTAAAGGAAATAATCCCTAATTCGTGCTAAAACGAAGTAAGGGGGATTATAAATTTTAGTTGTCATCCCGAGAATTCCACAAATTTCTGTTCACAAGAATGCTACAACTGTTGTTAGATGTGAAAGCTCTTTACCAGAGAACTTATGTTAAAAACTTTTCCCAAAAGCTTTAAAGGTCATGAATATAGAGTCACTAAGCTAAATATCTAACATATGTGATAATTGAGCTGTACACCTTTTTTCAACCACCCACTATCGTACCCCTCAAATATTTAACCATTCTACATAGTTTGGGTTATCATGTTTCTATCTCAGGCCCTACCGAACAGAATTGAGCAGTTGCCACATAAAATAGATTGAAGATTTAGTTTAGCTGATATACTGTTGTCAGCTGTTTGAGCTTTACACTGGTTTACTAAACAGCAGAACAGTAAAGCACAATTAAGTTACACCTTAGACTTAGACGCTCGGGATTAATTGACAACATTATGCACGATTAGTTTTAAACTTTATTTCATTTTTAACTTTAATTTCATTGGCTTCGTGAGTCAAGAAGGCAAAAAAACATATTTTCTTTATTTTTTTAACGCAATAAAAAATTTAATTTTATTAAATCTCTTTAGCATATAAAAATATATTTTCTTAAAATAAAAAAAAACAAAAATTCAGCTTTTGGACCTGGGATGTCATGATAACTTATTTTTGATAGCACCGACTGTCGATTCTGAAAATTCTAACAATACAGTAGACTTTCGTTCAATCGGCTCTTTTACAATCAGGCGAAAAAATTTGTTCACATGTCACGTTTCATTTTTAAGCAAATTGTCTCAAATTCGCTGTAGTTCCTCTTATTTTATCATGATTCTTTATAATTGAGCGCTTTTTGTGGAATTTACAATGACTTTGACGCCCAAACCTCTCGATAATTCAGATGGCATTTTACCCCATATGCCCGATTGAGAGAGAGTCTACTGTAGCTGCACTTTTTGCGACTTATGACTTATATAGATGTTTATCAACAATCAAATTCTTTTAAGTATGTCAGTGTTCATTTGAAATGGTCCAATAAATCGTAGAAAAGCAAAATTTACTTGATCTAACAGATATAGATTTATCAATATACTATCTATTCAATATTATCGAAAAGTTACCATTACATACCTGATTTTAAGAGACCTTAAAAAAAACTAATTTTTCTATGGACAAGATTACTCAATGTAGTGTATTAAGGTAAGTGGAAAAATAAAGCTCATATTAATGATACCGGTGGCAGCCAAAATCCTGAAAGTCAAAATCCCGAATTTTCAAAATCCTGAAATTGATGAAATTATATGGAGGAAAATGTTTAGAATAATTTCCTAAGACACAGAAGATTTCCCTTTGCCTCCAGCAAGCGCGGGTACAATCGTGGGAGTAGCTATGACACTTTTAAGAATTCGGGATTTTGGCCCATTCGGGATTTTGGCCCATTCGGGATTTTGGCTTTTGGGATTTTGGCGTTCGGAATTTTGACCGGGACCCTAATGATACATAGGCCGAATTACGGAAAGGGAGGGGCCCGGCGAAGGTTCCCAGTCGCTATCTTTAACCTGTTGGTCTATGGAGGTGATAACTTACAAACGGATGAAGAGACGGAAAAAATATCGTGACAGATAAATCTCACAATTTCAGATTTCCAAAGTGCTCGCTCTGTGAATTTCGCAAAGTATAAAAAGTATATAAAATAATTACTTTGATAAAGTTTTATCATCTTCTTTCAACACTTCATAATTTTATCTTTTCAACTCTAATCAAATAGAGCAAGTCCACAC
The DNA here is from genome assembly GCF_024763615.1 of Phlebotomus papatasi. Taxonomy (NCBI): domain Eukaryota; kingdom Metazoa; phylum Arthropoda; class Insecta; order Diptera; family Psychodidae; genus Phlebotomus; species Phlebotomus papatasi. The sequence continues at coordinate 74,137,207 of NC_077222.1, forward strand.
CCACACCTTTCCAGCTTTAATATAATAGTTGTTCAAAATTAAACAGAAATGTCCTTTCACTTCTATTGCCATTTTCCAGTATTATGCACATGGCAGGAAGCTCCATATATGACTGTATTATGACATCAATGGCATATTCATGCTTTCTCTCTAATAAATTTCACAATGTGTTCATTGTTCTGTGGAATTTAGGACTTTTGTCCTTTTGAAAACCAATAGCAATACGTGTACTTCCTGTGGAGATAATTGTGCGCTATTCAACAAGAATGGATTAACCTTTCATACTAAGTTCCAAGTGTGATTATGTACAATCTTCAGTGCAATATAGAAGGGGGTTGTTGAAAAAGATATTTGTTGATTATTCCCATCCTAAAATACTAAATCTTATGAAATGGAGGGCTTTTTGAGTTCTGCGCCATGAATCATCGCAGTTCCATTATTTGGCCTGAAATAATATGTAAATATATGCCTATGGCCTATGAAAGCAACTGGTGAAAAAGGTGCTAAAAAGGTTACTGGCAACACCGATAAGGCTAGGGATATTCACATGGGTTTCCATCAAAATTTCATTGATATTTATTTATGATGTTACATTGTGTAAAAGCTCCCCACACATATGTAATTTTATCGCAAACAATATTATGTAGGGTAGCTGAAAAAAAGTCCCTAAGGCACATTTTATGATATATTGTGGATTTTCGGTAAAATGACGACATGTTCAATAGGCAACCTTCTTTCAATTCAACCATACTTGCGTATTATGAGTCCTATACCCAGTCATTTACGTCATTCACAACCTCGTTCACGATTCAGTAGTCAGAGCATGAATCAAACAGGCTGTGGGTTGCCGATTCGGGGTTTCAATTCAATCCCAAATGTATATCGGTACAACCCCTTCCTTCGCCAAAGCGCCCTACTAAAAAAAAAAAAAACAACAAACGCTGAAGGAGCAAGTGAGATAGGGACAAAGTAGTGGCAGTGCAGAAACGGTAGAACTTGTGGGTATGAATGAATGTACGCAAGGTCGAATGATGCCGAAAATTTCACTGGTACAATTGCCTCTTAAGGCAGCCTGGGCGTGGGCTGTCGCATGCGCAGCCGAAAATTTGGCGCTTTGTCGCGAACAGGCATCGATTGTACAGGGACATTTGCAGGTTTCCAGCTCAACGCGCTTTCGGCTGGGGAAATCGAGGCGCGGGGCTCAGATGCTTCAACCTAGCATGGCTATATTGCTGATGGTAGAGGTTCAGCAAGCGCCAGTATAGTATGGCTGTGACAAGAGGCAAACTGTTGGATATCTATACAGTGTGTTCCCGCAGGGACCTCGTTGAATGAGTTCGTGGCTGGCAATGAGGGGTATATATAGGGCTCGACTTGGGACACCATATTACATTGCTCATAGGATTCATACAAAGTGGAACAGCTTCATTTTCCTCCGTCGGACAAAAGTAACTATTTCGCGTTAAGTGAAGTTATTTAATTTTCTTTTGCTGGTCTTTTACCAAAAAAAAATTTAATAGAAAAATAATATTATAAAAAAGGACTGTGTGTTTCCGTATTCGGAGTTCCTAAAAAAACATAAAAAAAATTAATAAAAACAGAAAAAATTGAAAAAAAAGAAAAAAATCTCTTTGTCTGCAAAAGTTTCAAAAAATAGTATAATTAAAGTGTTTGTTGTGTTTGGAAATATTAGACCTACTGAGTATGTATATAGATGCTGAAATGCAAATTTCTCCATTCAGCTTTCTTTGTCCTCAACCATGAATGAGAGTATGTAGAGTGGATTGAGGATGGGAATGTGAAGGGTAGAAATTGCGATAGCTTTTTCTTCATATGCCCAAAAATTTATATATCCCACATCGAATATACATACTCAATGTGTCTCTTTCCTCATTTCATATCCTATTGTAACCAGTTAATGGGACTGAATGACCATGCCCATATCACATTTTCTGGTGACTACTTTGTCAGACAACAGGTTTCTCTCGCCCACTGAGCGCTACTACTCTTATACTGGAAGGATGGGTTGTTGGTGAATGACAAGTATTTTCTTTTCTCTTTCCCAACCATGTCATTGCAGAATCCAGTCACCACGAGGAACTTGATAAGTTTCGGTATTGTGCTTGCTCTATTAAATGGTGAGCGCGTGTGGGCTCAAGTGAGAGGTAATGACTACCTCTCATCGGAATCAACGGGTGACGGCAGCAAAAGTAGCAGCGATGTGAACAGAACAGTTAATGGGGGTGGGGGTGGTGGTGGTACAGGTGGTGAGGTAATACCAATGCAGAGAATGGGCTCAGCCCATGAACCCACCTGTGAAGAACTGAGGGCCATGTGGCGCTTCTCGAAGCGCCAATCGCGAGCAGCGGAGATCACAAATGAGATCCCCACATACCGAGATCCCTTTGCATTTAACGTGTGGGAACCTTTAATGTTCCCGAAAACACGCAGTGTTGGCGGTATGAGGGTATCACCATATCGCGATGGAAATAGACCTGTCTATGGAATTGTTAGGCACAAGGAGCCTTTGGCCCGAATTCGAGATTTGGCAGCTAGAAATCGATTGTTCGACAATGTGGCTAGAACCTATGGGGGCACAGACAATCGTGGATCGCTACGAAATGGGAAATATGCCACCCAACGTAGACCTTTTCCGGTTATCTTCCGGAAACCGGATCGTGAAGATGATATGGGTAAAGGCATTGAGGGTACCCCCAAGGAGATGACCAGCAGCGGGCCCATTCAGAATTCATTGACACCTCAGAAGGGTAGCTTCCAACGGCTCAAGGAGCTAGTATGGACGCAGAGGGCGAGTGAATTGGCACAGCAGCGTCGCGCCGAGGAACTTGCAGCTAGGGCTGCTGTCCTCAGGGAAATAGCCAATGGTCAGAGTCATTCGATCACGAGCACATATCAAAAGTCCAATATGGCCAATCTAGATGATGACAATAATCAAAGACTAGACTACGATCAGGGGATTCCCGTTGTGAGGCAAACTCAGGACAATCCTCTAGCGGCGTCAGCATACTTAATGAGTGGTCAACCACGGTCGCATTTTCGAGAACGGAATCGGGCCATAATGAGGCAAGTGAGCAATTCCTATCGCTAGGCTTAAAACAAAATTATTAAATGGCATTCCGGGAGAGATTGTGGCCTGAAAAGGAGCTTGTCTCGCACTAGGGGTATCCCCTGTAATATTCTTATTCAGAACACAATCTGTAAGTCAAAGTTTTAAGTATATGAGTCAACAACCTGAAAGCTTTCAAATAAAAAAAAATCCTAAAAAATCATATTCGATCCGACGTACATAATCAAGGAGGCTTTAAGAATCAAATATATCTCTGTATTCAATGTATTCAAAACCCTTAAGCATGGCTACGGGAGTTTTCATGGTTAATTATGAAATAAGCCAAATTTTTACTGTATTTGTCTTTATTCTTTTCAAAGCACTTGTTAAACTTTGGAAAGAAACTTTTTTAATTACAAACCCAAAAATCCCTACAACTTTGGGATTTTTTTTCATAATTTTTTTCTTGAATATTCCAAGGAAACATATACTATGATATATCCACAGTAGACTGTACATTTGCCTTCCAGACAAACTCATATTGTTTAGAACAAGAAAACATATCTTTTCCGAATATCAAAAAAAAATGAAATCAAAGCAGAGAAGAGATATCATATAAGAGAAATATTTTGAATAATTATATTGAGATAGAAGAAAAATTTTGAAATATTACTCAAACGTGCGGTATACCAGAAAGTTATACCTTTATATCATTCTTGAATTTCTTTTACAAATACTTTTGAGCTGCTTATGATTGCTGGTATATTCTTATGGTAAAAAAAAATGATGTGCGCAAAGACAGAACTTTTGCTCAAAGTGTAATATTTAAAAGAATCTGGGGAAACTCATCCCCTATATCAAAGACAATAATATACATTTCAGTACCATGAAAACCCCCATTTGTAACTTAGTATATGAAATGTACTACTTAAAGGATTTTACTCTCCTTTTTTTGACAATGTATGTATGCATGTTGTGTGATGCAGGGTAAAACTGCTTAATGAGCCACAAAAAAAAATCTAAAAAAAAAACGATATAGTACCTAAGTGTAAACTATGACAATAATCTACAAAAAAAATAACAAGTGTGTTTAGAATACCCGTCAATTGTTAGAAGAAGAAATGGTAATTGAAGATTGAAGCCAAAAAAATACAGATAAAGGAGATCCAAAACGTAGTAAATATATGTAGCAAGAGACAATAATTTTTCCTTGTAAACTATTTAAAAACAAGTATATAAAAATATACTAAGAAAAAAAATGAAAAAAATAAATTTAACTTCTTAAATCAATTAAACCAAATTGTTTTTTCTCTGGCTTCCTATTTTTTTCCTTCCTATGGTCGATATTTCTTGTGCTAATTTGCTTCCTGACTTGAATACAAGATGGGTTATTATGGGGCACAGTAGAATAGCCTAAGATGAAAACAAATTCGGACTTTTGTATGAATTACCATCTTAAGTAGATAAGAGAAAGGGCACATGCAACAAATGTTCGCGAACTGACTTCCGGAATTAACTCTCCAGGATGATTAATGACCCTTCATGTTGAGGATACTTCTTGGGAAAAAATATTACCATTGAAATGTCACGGGGTTGGTTGTGGGCGGATGAACAAAAACCACATCATAAGCACTATTCAGCTTGTAAGTGGTGTGATTTTTATTTGTTCACATTAATGAACACATTAGAAGTCATTAAGCTGGAAGGGTTGCCATTAAACTATTAAATTAAACCCCAACATTCAAGAGTTTGATGAGCTGAAAATCCTTTAAAGCTCCTTCAAAACTCACAGGATATTAAATACCGACAAGTCGATTTACTTTATCTAAATTATGTATAGATTTTTCGCTCATTCAAAATTTAAGCGTAGATGACCAAACCTGTCCTTAAAACAATTAGAACAACATATACTTTCTGTATTAATTTGGTTCAGTTCAAACTTTAAAAACTGCTATAGACGTGAGAATATATTTTATTGTCAGGATTTATTTTACAAAACTCAATAACACTTCTTCACCTTCCCCAAAAAAATCGTTGAGAACATTGATCTTGTTCATATAGAAGAGAAAAAGTTGTGTGATTTATTGAAAAAAGTTTCTGAATATCGCAATGGAACAGAATACCAAGGTGTAGAGCTTCACAGTTCATATGACAAAACCGAGCTTTGGAAATATATTGATACCAATCACATAGAATTCACATTCAAAAGTTTTCTTTTTAAAGTCAAGAAAAGTTAAACAAATACAGCACCATATATTAAACATTAATTTAATTTTCCACTATATAGAACTGCTGGACTAAAGTGCAATTAGATAAAATTACCTGAAACAATTCTCAACAAAGTGAAAACGAGAGTGGAAATTTCTATGGAATCAGTTTCAAAGTGGAATAAACACGGTAATTAAAATATTGCAGAGTTCTCTCAATTAAAGCTTTAATCTGCAATTTTATTTATATGAGGATTAAATTTATCAAAATGCTTTGAAATTTGCAAAAAAAATTGTGAAATAACAATAAGCTTAAAACTCCATGCCTTACAAAAGATTCTCAATCAGACAACCATTCAGCTTCCCCCAAAATTTCACAGCTATCCGCCCCTCAAGCGTTCCATTGTCCGTATAATTCACTTTTTGGAACATCCTTCTAATTTTATTCCAATTGACGACATCATCTTTTTTTATACACAGAAGCTGGGGAAAAATAATAACTAGATTGTCTGATAACGACAGCCGAAAAAAGCGTACGAAGTGCGAAGTAGAAAAAAGCCCACAGAAAAATATGGGGTGAATAGTACAATTTCAGTCACTTTAATTTAATTTTGCAATAGCCTGAACCACATAGGAAACGTCTAAAAAGCGAAAAAAGTCAAATGTTTTTTCTGTGATTAAAGAAATTTTGACAATTTTATATTTTGTAGTACATTAAAAGTTTTGGAAAAAACTATTTGATAAAAAAATCTTAATGTGTCTATTTAGGACATAGACGGGAAAATGAAAATTTTTAGCCTTTAGGAATTAAATGTTTTTCTGCTTATCACTGATGGTTATACGGCTTATACTGCCTTCACAATTAAGGTTTAGTGATATGGCTTACGTCTTTTTTAATATTCTCAAAAGCCCGTTTTTAGGGGTGAAAACACTCAAAGCCAACCACTTCTGAACTTAAATTTATGAAAAAACCGTAATAAATTGCTCTTATTCACTATCCCTATGCTATTTCGAAAACTATTCTGTAATTTTAGTGCAAGTTATAGACCTACTCCAGGGGTGGAATAATGACTTTTCAATACGATCGAATCGATAGTATTGATAAATCTATATCTATTAGATTAAATGAATGTCGACTTTTTACGAATGGTTGGGCCATTCATTGAAACATTCTTAAAAGAATGAAGCTGTTGATAAACATCTATATTGGATACAGGAAGTGGAACTATCGTTTAAAATTTTCAGAATCGACAGTCGATAGTACCGAAAATGAGCTATCATGTCACCCCAGATCTTTCCAAAATCCAAGTATCGTAGATGAGAGTGCCTTCACTCTCCGGGGGTGATTTGCTTATCCTCTCGTCCCAATCTTTTCTTTAATTCCAGGACTTAAGAATGGTCTTCACCAATTTGATCATATACAATCACTGAAAAACATCCTTAAGTGCTTAAATTAAAGAAAAGCTTACGAACAACAGGGAACAAAGTCTCATAATTAAAATTTAAGAAGTAAAAAAAAATACATCACCGGACATCACCGGACAAACATAATTACGAATCTCCTCCTGATAGCAGATTTAAAAAAAACAAGGTTTTATCAATTTAAATAAATATTTTTAAACACCGTTAAAGTATATATTATGAAAAAAATACTCAAAAAAAAATATAAAGCTCACTTGTATTAAATTCATACGTTTTTTAGATATTACAGACCTGAAACCATTCGTACTTAAATACAACAATACCTTTTGCACTTGTATATTTTGTTTAAATTCAAAACCAAATTTAACCCTTTAAGGTCGAAACACTTTTCGCTAACCGAAAATCAACAATAAAAATAAAACTATGAATCGTTTTACATCTATCATTCAAAAATCCAACAGAGTCTAATTCGGAGTTTTTTTTTGCTTCTATGAACGATAAGGACAAAAATAAATTAAAAATTTAAATCATTTTTCTGACAACACAAATGAATAATTTTTACTCTATTTCTATTCCTAAAAATATTTTGCATAAAAAAATTTGAAAAAAATAATAATACAAATCATTTATCAATGCGGATATTTGAAAATTCGTCACTTTTGAGCTTATATATTTACTATATTACAAATAGTTGGAGATTATCAAAAAAAAATTCTAGATTCCTACAACCTTCTACTTTACGATTACGTACAAACATTAGAACGAAATGACTTTAGGTAATCAGAAAAAAAAATTTATCGATAGGTCACAGGCGACCCAATCGTGTTTAAAATATTGAAAGGAAAAAATCTCAGCCCCCATAAGCTCAAACGAGTTTATCACAATTTACTCTGAGATAGCTAACCATTGATGCTACAACCCTACCTACGGTCATCGAAAAGACTATTATGTGCTAAAAACTGAATTATTGATGAAAATTTATCCCCTTATTCAACGATCAAGAAAATAGAAGAAAGCCTTGCTCTATTCATCCTCAAGGGGAACTGTTGAACATTTTTTCAATGAATATAACTCAGGCTTACGGTGCAGGATTTTAATTAAAATGCCTTCGTAGACAATAAATCAGTGGTGCCTAAAGCTCAGAGGATATTGTCATAAGCAGATGAAGTGGAAATGCAGAATGCAGAGTGATTAATACTGATGAAGGTGAAATATGAATAAAGGTGTTAATGCATTTCAACAATTTTCCCTGAGGTTTCCTCAGAATTCCACTGAATGAATGGTAGGGTAATGTCTTTGTGTCTTGTAATTCTACGAGACTATTGCGCGCTTGCTATCACGCATATCAATCAAGGGTTGAGGGTGAGGAGAGGGAAGCATTATTTCGCAACAGTAAAACCAGAGAGGGCTACTCACAGAGGCGTTAATATAGTACAAAAACGGATAAGAGTATTAAAGACTACTTATTAATTATATTCAAACTGAGCTAACCAAAAAAAAAAGGAAATTAACAAGCCACAAGAAGTTTTTTCATGGAATTGCATGTCATGTCCTGGAAAATGGTTTCGTATTTTTGTTTTGATGATGATTCATCATTTTTGCAAAATCAATTCCACGGATATAGCGTATAGCTACAAAATTCAAGTATTCCGGGAAATATTTACCATTTTCTATTTCTTAATCAATTTTAACCAATACCTCAATCACCATGAGGTAATAACAAAAACTAAGAAGCCAGTGATAGTCATAAATAAATCAACTTCTAGTAGGCGTGATTTTTTTTTTCATATAGTAAGGCCATGTAACTCCGACGATTGCAAAACTCGGATGCCGCGACCGATTTAACTCGGATACATCCACTTAAAATATAATTTATATTTTTATTTCTGTAATTAATTACTGAAGTATCATAATATAACTATTCTACTTTAAGAAAAACCAAAAATTATATTTTTATCGGTTTAATAAGTGGGTAAAAGAAATATTTTTTTAAGCTCGGGTCAGCTGGGTTGTGTACTAAAAATTTAATTTCTGAGAAAATTTTGCTGTTGACAGCTCGTCGCTGGAAAAAGTTTAGTGTTTTTTCTATATAATAAAACATTATTTGCAATCAAAATTATCAATAAAAGTTAGTGTAGTTATTGATCTACAAGGTGAGTAAGAGTTTATTGATAACATATTAATAATTCATACAGAAATAAGTGATTTTTGTGAATGTTTACATTTCGATGCAAGTCGGATGCGGTGAAAGTCAATGTTTTGGTTCAGAATTTGCATTGTTCAGGACTCTTTTTCTGTTTCAGATGCCAAAGGGAACAAAAGACCTATAAGGACAAGCCCTACTCTAAGGAAGGTCTTAGGAATGCCTTGCAGTGTGTACGAGATGGTTCTACCATAGCATATGCATCCAAAACATTTAATTTCCCAAGAACAACACTGCACAACAAATTGACTGGCAGATACCCGGAAGAGTGCCCCAATGGCAGGCCAAACGACGCTTACAAAAGAACAAGAAGAAGAGCTTGTCAAATGGATCCTGGGATGTGCGGAAGGCTGGCATCCCATCGGGAAGGAACAAGTTCTGGACAGCGTTAAACTCATCTGTGAGGTCTACAAAATTCCAAACCATTTTACAGCTGGAAGACCCGGAGACGTTTAGTTCAGGAATTTTCTTAAGCGTCATCCAGAGCTCAGCATGCGCAAGCCAAAATCCTTCTCATTGGAAAGAGCTACTGTTACTGCTGAAGACCTCACGGAATGGTTTCAGAATTGTCTTGGATATTTCACAGAACACAACCTTCTGAGCATTTCACCAGACCGTGTTTTTAATTGCGACGAAAGTGCCTTCTTTTTGACACCGGAAGATGGAAATGTCCTGTCCAGGAGAGGTTCACGTGTAGTTCCATCTCTTAAAAATTCAGGACCGAAGCAATGTATCACAGTACTCTTCATGGTGTCAGCTACTGGCGAACTTGCTCCTCCAATGGCTGTTCATAAAACTGACATTACTCCAAAAATTGCCATTCACAACGCAGAAGGATGGAAAATGGGAACGTCACCACAGAGTAGCTGGATGGATGGGCCACTTTTCTATGCTGGTCTTTATTTCCCGAAAATTGTTTTCCAACATTCAGAGGAGTCCATTATCAATAACCAGCACGATCAGGCCACCGACAATAATCCTTCAAATGATCCAGTCATCCCTGGAAACCAACTCTCTGCAACTTCTGAGACTCAACCGATCTTCGACACACTAAAACAATGCTATTTCTGGCCAGGAGAAATTCCAAAACGTCGTCAGAAGAAGAGGGTCAAAGCCAGCAATGTCAAACACCAGTATATTGTATCTTCCGAGGAAATTATCGCGGAACAGGAGGAAAAATTGAGGCAGGATTTACAAAAAAAAAGAAAGAAATTGCTGAACGGAAGTTGACCAGAGAGAGGAACAAAAAAATAAGGGCAGAAGAAAAGGAGATAAAACTAAAGGAGAAAAACATGGTAAAGGAAAAGGCTCAAATGCCAATTGAAGCTGAAAAGAAAAAACGTGGGAGGAAGTCAGCCAAGAAAACCGAGGAAAAATCAAAGAATTGAGTGCAATCTTAAAATAAATAAAAATATATATAATTAAATAATAAATTAATGAAATGAATTGATGGAATAAAACTCTAAAAAAATGTTTTTGAAATAATATCTTCTCATTTTTATGCATTAAACTTTTCCTTAAAATGAGCATCCGAGTTTGATCGAATTCAACGGAGTTACATAAAAGCGTCGCAGTAACATTCTTGCGCATATATTAATATTATCGTAATTTTATTAATTTTCATCAATATTATTGCTAAAATTCTATTTCTATTATGATTCTAAATTAAACAAAGAATAATTCTATTGATTTGGAATGGGGAAAAATATTTCATCAGTCCAAAAACAAGCATTAAAGTCGCACTCTATGAAAAGTATCCGGATTACCTCTCTTTACTATATATAGTTTTTGTGTAAGCTTAAAAAAGCTTGTATGGCTGCTGAGATTCTTTGCAACAGGCAATCTCGGAATGGAATTGAAAAATTTCTGGAAAGAATTACCTATGGATTTTGAAGTGTGACACCATTATTCGGACCTGCTCAACGAGCTCTATAACGTATCAAAAATAATAGTTTTATTTATCGTGAGCAGTTTAAATTCGTTTTTTAAGTAGCTTCGAAAAGAAGTACTTTCATGCTGCTGAAGCGTCTTTTAAGTCTCATTTGCAAAAAATTTAAGAATGTTTCAAGCTTAACAGAATGTGGCAAGTTTCTCTTGATTATAAAAGCTATTTGAAAATACACTTAGCACATTTCCACTAATAAATTTATTATCCCAAAATAATATATAATTTTTTTGACACTAAAGTAATCACTGCTACTCTGAAAAAATATCTTGTTAAACGAACAAATGGATCTTGTTCAAATTTTGCTAAAATAATGTTCTTTACCAGTTTGACAAAACGTTTTCTTACATTTTGTATGGAACAACATTCATTTGACATATTCTTAACAAAATCCAGTTGACCGCCGTTTTGACAAAACTTTTCCATATTCTGTATTGAAGAACAAACTTTTCTTATTAATTTGACAAAAAAAATTAAAGTATGTTGACAAAATATCAACTATTAATTTATTTAATAAAAAAAACTGTTGTTTTGGGATTTACTAAAATAATTTTACGAGATTCTTTTAATGAATCTAGATAAAACAGAATAAAATAAAGTAATATTGGCTAGAAATAAGTAAAACTGTCTAATAATTTAAACTTTTAAAATTAAATAAAATGCACAAACGTAAAAGTGATTTAACCCTTTAAGGACGATTGGAACACTGGTGTCCCATAAAGAAAATAATTTTTCCTGACTACCTAAAGTTATTTTTTTCTTATGTCTGTACATAATTGTAAAGTAGAAGGTTGAAGGAATCTAGAATATTTTTGCAAGTCTCTAGCTAATTGCTATGTAGTAAATATTTAAGCTCAAAAATGGTGAATTTTTAAATTCTCAAATTTATAATTTATTTTATTTATTTTTTATACTTACAATTTTTTTAAGCAAAACTCTTTTGGCAATAAAAACTACAATACTCATACGTAATATTTTTTATTAAAGCGAAAAATATTATTCATTGGTATTGTCAGAAAAATTACTTAAATTTTTGGGCTATTTTTTTCCATATCGTTCATATAGAAGCACAATATACACCGAATCAGACTCTGTGGGATTTTCCAAGGTTAAATGTAAGACTTACTATTGATTATGTTTCTCAGTTTAATTTTTATTGTTGATTTTCCGTCCGAAAAAGTATCTCGTCGTTAAAGGGTTAACTGACCCTCTAAATATAAATATAAATATAAATTTTCATAAACAGATAATGTTTTTTAGGGTAATTATAATCCAATGACCCCTAATAAAACCATCCGTCCATCATTATGTGATTTTTGTGGTGGCCGATCTTACTAACGGTCCGGCCGGATCTTCTAACGGTCATACCCAATAGAGGGTTAACTTGGAAAAACAATCCAATGAAATTGTTATATAAGAACTAATCTGGATAATGCAACATATTTGAATTCTTTAGGAGCCAATTAAGTATTCAATAATATTTAAAGTAAAAATATAAAAGGATATTCAACAATAGTCCAACACTTATATTTGATTGCTCTAAACCTCTAAAGTCTAAATAAATAATGAAGAGCTGAAAAACAATCCATTTTATCCGCGAAAACTGCATTTTGCAATAAAACTTAAATCTCCTGTGAGCAGCCCATATTGCTGTATATTTCCAATCCATCTCACACATGAATGCATCAATTTAGCACTTTATTGACTGTGGCCAGAAATGCGGGGGTGGATGCAGCAGAAATATCAAGGGAAATTGCACAAGAGTACCCTCTAGTAACAAAAAGCATCTTTTTGTCCTTTTACATCGAATGGAGCTTTTATTGAAATTCTCCAGTACTTATTGCAATACTATCCATATAAACGAGTATTATGTAGACTATATACTTACAATTGCAATTCCCATTCCAGGAATATTTGAAGATGAAAGAATTTTATCTGAGATTGTACAAGAAAATTCCTCTCTTTCTCTTTTTCCTCTCAAGAAAAGCTCATATTGAGTAGGAAAAATATTAAAGTAGAAAATCTCCGTGAAAACCATCAATAAAGTGATGCTAATTTATGCGGATAGATCCATATGACATTCCCATCCATTTCCGACTCTGCTTATGTGGTTTTCTCCTTGGGCGGAGATTTGGGCGGAATGCTGAATCCAATTGATCCAGCCATAGGGATATCCGTGGCTTGAGCAACTGGATATGGTGGCTGTTGGGGATTTGGATAAAATGTCTGCGGCGGTGGAGATTGTGGTGTTGTGGATTGAGGTGCTACATCGTATCTGTAGACTGGATACATCGGTGCAAAAGGTTTGCTGTTGGTTTTATCATCACTGTCCTCCTTTATGTCATACTTCCCTGAAATACACTCCTCATACGAAGGTGGAGCTATTGGAGATGGAAAAGTTGGAAAACTCTTGAAAAGTTCATAGATCAAATTAATGTACAATAAGAAAAGAACTGTGGGAGTAACTAATCTCTCTATACATCAAAGTTAAACAAGGTCCGTAACTCTAAACTAAATTATATCCCGTTGATACTTCGTGTTCGTACAGTACTTATATTTACCATTAGCAATCGAAATGCATCCATTTTACATAAAATCTTCTTATGCAGATACAAAGTTTCCTATTAATTGTATTTTATGTTCTTTATCACATTTAGCAAACACGAAGAAAATTTACTATAGTTTAGTGGTAAAAGCTTAAGGAATGTGATTGAGAGCACTTAATCCAATACTAGCTAAGTTCTATAATTAATTTTCTTTGAGAAGCATTCTCCAGACACTTTATAAAATAGACTGTTCTTTGTGAACAAAATTGACCTAATTCTGTAGAGATTCTTGAGAAAATCTAATTTAAAATTAAAAGGAAGAGTTTGCTAAATTTATTTTCGACAGACTCAGGAAGTTTGTACTCGTAAGTCAACAGTAAACAAGCATTATCGAAAATGTTTCTTTTCTGAGAAACCCTTAAAATTTTCTATAACATAATCTTAGTTTGATTCTTTTCGCAATGCTAAAAAAATTGCAAAAAAACCAAATCTCTAATTTCATTTGTTAATGAAATGACGCTAAAAATATATTAATTAAAAGCATCTCATTACATAGCATTGTTGAAATTTGGTAAGTTATCCAAAAGGGTCAATGTCAATTAGAATTAATTACCATTTTACTTTTTCAACACCGCGCAGCGTAGAGAGAGCGATAATTTTAAAAGACGTGGGATTTTGAACTTAATACAGAATTTTAAATAGGATTTCCATGTATTAATAAATTTTGTGACAGCAAACACACTTTAAATGTAATCACAGCCAATTTTCCAATTATGAAAATTGGATAGAAGAAAATATTATTATTCATTGAAAATCATATTATAAAGCGTACCCATCTTTTTCCGAGGTAAAAGAAATTCTATGTAAAAAATTGAAAGCGATTTAATACTGCGGCTTAGAGAATTAGGGTAGCATGCGATAAGCTATTGCAAATAACTCAATGATGGAACCATTTTACGAGGGAAATTGATTGATTTTATTGCTGAAACTGATGGTGTCTCGCGAGATTGGAAATATTACCATCTATCGATTTTTCAATTAGACCATCCTCCCATTGGCCCAGATGCGATTTCAGGTCATAATTGTGTCAATTGAGGCTTTTCAGAAATGTGATACCTCACGATTTATCTGCTTGTTGATTTATCCGTCTATTGAATGACAAGATCATACGATAAAATGATTCAGATTTACTTTTTATTCCTCAAACTCCACAAAGAGCAATTATAATCCCTCGAGTTTGTGATACCCAAAAATTTGGCCACTTCCGCCATATAGGGACACATTATACTTTTTCCCTTTAAAGAGTGATAAGGTGTAGAACATCGCTCAAAATCCAATATATAGTATAATGATAATACTTTTCATATGGGCTCATATTTTAACATAATTTTGCGAATATCACATTTTCACTAAAAGTACGATAAAAATTAATCATCGACTGATATAATCGACTAAGCTTGTCATGTATTCCAAGACCTTTCCAAAGAGGCTAAACTTAACCAAATTGGTTGATAAATATATCCTCTAATGTATCTTAAACTTGTGACATTGAAACTCCATTGTGAAAAATGCTTCAAGAACATCGAAATTGCATCGTAAGTAAATGTTTATAAAAAAAATTAGAGGAGGGTGGGATAGTTTCACATACGCATAACTTTGTAAAACATATTTCTTATGATAATTGAATTAAAGGATTATACAACATAATATTTACTGCTTGAACTCTACAGGGAGAAAAGTATATAATTCCTTCATTTTGAATATATTTATATAACCTATCGCTCCTTGGAAATTACAAGGGGCCATCTAATTTTCGGCCATTTTTCAGGAGACAGCATGAAAGATTCAACTTTGTGTAAATAAGTATCTCAAACGACTAAACAAAAACAATTTATTTTTTTTTCTATATGTATGAGCACTAATATAAACATCGAAACTTTTATATTTTTACCTTTCAAAATATGTTTTTTTAATAAGTTAGCTCCTTGTCGTTCTAAATGATGTGCAAATTTTGCTGAAATCAGAATGACAAGGGATCAACTTGCTTGAGTTAGTCCCCTATTTCACAAAAAATTTGAACGATGAATATATTTTGTGACCCTTTACTTCAAACAAAATTATGCAAGTAATAAAAAAGCTTAAAATTTTGAAAAACTTTGAAAAAATTAAAAGCTTAAAATATACAATAAAGCTTAAAATGTTGAAATTTAATGACTTATATCATCTGAAAATTTATTAAATTGCCTTTCTAAATGCATTAGAATCTCAAAATCGCAAAAAAGTGAGTTGACCCCTTGTAATTTCCAAGGAGCGATATACAGTGGGAAATATACAGTGGGACCTCGATAGAGTCAACCCCCGATAGAGTCAACCTCCATTAGAGTCAACAGCTTTTTTTTTTACTCTAGGGACCACCGATAGTGTCAGCTTGGGGCCAAATTGACTCCGATAGAGTCAACTTATCTTGTATTATTAAACTGATAATATTATATGATTTTATTATAATCTTTTCGAAATAAAAACCAGTCTTATTGTGTATCAACGTAACAAATAGAACACAATAAAAAATATTAATATAAGGACATGGTAATTTTGTGATAAAATTCGTAGGTATATTAAACGTGTAATCATTTTTCAACAAAATAATATTTTTTTTAACATGATTTTAAGCTTTTTGGCCGATTGAAAGTTCTCTTGTTTTTTTTCTTTCTTGTCTTAAGACTTTTTGATTAGGTCTATGATCACAATGTAAGGAATTTTGAGCTATCATTAATTCGTAAGCGAGTAATAATATGTTAAAAACATAAAATATGAACTCAAATTACAAGAAAACGTACAGGATGCTAGTTTTATTGAGTATAACATAGTGAAGAAACTTTTCTAAATTTATTCGAATTTTTTAAAGACCTTACTTCTTTAAAAAATGTACATGATAAACGATCATAAAAATTACGCTTCTAAAGAAAAACGTGTAAATTTATTCTAACTTACATTTTTAAATTAAAATATCAATATCAAAAGAAAATTTGGATCAAAAACAAAAATAAGCAACAGAAAATTAAAATTTTTAAGCAAATTCATTAAAAATATATCGCCTGTGAGTATGCAAATTTTCTTGA
The DNA here is from genome assembly GCF_024763615.1 of Phlebotomus papatasi. Classification (NCBI taxonomy): domain Eukaryota; kingdom Metazoa; phylum Arthropoda; class Insecta; order Diptera; family Psychodidae; genus Phlebotomus; species Phlebotomus papatasi. Next base: position 74,153,716 of record NC_077222.1, read on the forward strand.
TGCATAATGCCATTTAGCGCGTTATTTTCGGTCCCGAAAATGTGCATAATTCCGGGACTGAGTGTAAAAAATCATTCCTTAATCTCCAACTTTTGCCTAAACACACGACTTTTTTGGGCCAGAGGGTATAGAATTTATGGATTAATTTAATTAAATATTCTACGATCGTGTTGAATTTATCAATAATCTAGTACAAACATAAAATATTACCTCTTTATAACAAAATTTCAGTTTAATTAATTTTTTCGGGCTCCGATAGAGTCAACGAATCCATAATAGAGTCAACAGGCCTGGAAATAATTAGTGGACTATATCGAGGACCCACTATATATTTTTTTATTTTTGAAGATTACCCAGATTGGAGATTTTTCTTCCTTTTACGATAATACTGTTAAATCATCCTAATGTGTTTCAAGGTCTTAGGTTAAAAAGGCTGTAGAGAGCATGTTTCTCAACCGAATGGTTTCATGTTTCAGCTCTTTGGAAAGGTATTAGAATTTCTGATAAAACTGAACTGATTTCAATCATTCCTAGGGAAAACGAATTGTTTATCCAAAATTCAATTATAATATTACTCCTAACGTAGTTTAGCCAATGTTTTGAGTGATTTATAAATCGGTTCAAATCGGTTGTGTACCGGTAATGAACTGGTTATAAGTAATCGATAAAAATAATGGTCCGAAACTCAATTTTATTAAACTTAAATCTATTTTGCGGGATCTCTTGAATAATTTATGAAACGGTTTAAATCGGTTGCGAACTGGTAAACGGTGAATGATGCGAAAGTACATTTGGTGATAGCATCTAAGTCACGAGTTCAAGCACTCCGCAAAGCCTGGGACGCTTTACCACCCCTTTTTGTTGGCTTAATTCTTAAACATTAGTACAATTCACATTCGGTTAGCAAAAAAAAGTGAAAAAGTCATACTGCATGGAATTGCCCTACTTTTCTCTATACTCAAAAAATTTCATTACCGAGTAAGGGAATGAGGATCTATTAAAACCCAAATTAGTGTTTAAAAGCATTCAGTAAACATTTTATGCATAGCAAAAGTAAATACACCTTGCATAATAATTGCAAGCTTTCATTACGAAATCCCACGCAATATATGTATATATGCTTTCAATTTCCTTTTCCCACGGAGTTTTCCTCTGAATTTTCATTTCCAGGGTATTTTGTTCGAATTCCCAGTACAGTATGATATATCCTTTTTCTAGAACTTAAGCCGCTTAATTCCCACTGAGATAGTCAAAAAGCTATGGGTTGGCATGATGCCCACACTTTTTAATTATTCTTCATAATAAGCTTTTGAAAAATATAAGTCTTTGTTAATTCTCTTGGGAAAATAAAGTAGAAGAAATAAATTTAGGAATTTAAAATTCATAACTCAGTTGGATTGAATCTTGAGGAAGTCTTGAAATAGTGACGCATGAAGTATCGCAAAGATTAGACTGAATCACGATATCAGACTACCACTAATACCAAAGCCAATATTGGCTATTTAAAATTGAATTGTGCTAGACTGCCTCCGTGTGAATGAAAAGAAAATGTATAGTGATAGTAGAAACATCGCAATGAATAGAGGCATTATACAAATTTATGCAAAATGCATGCGACCTTCTCTGGTTAAATATTTGGATGTTGGAAACCTCCAAAAGCAAATTTTAATTCATTTAGTGATTCAATGGCAAATTCGAGCTTTTCGCTCGCGAAATTAAAAGGTATTAGAGGAAAAAATTAAATCCACTTATAGGATTTTCCATCAGTATTAAATGCGTGGGAATGTAGGGGAGCTTTATTATATTCACATTAACAGTGTGAATTGAGAGTAATTTGAGAGAAAATTCAATTATCTGCATTTGCATTAACTCACGTAAATTTGGATTAAATCCTTGCGCACCAGGTCCACCAGGTCCACCAGGACCACCAGAGGTTGATGCCATGCCAAGTGCTCCAGACATAAGAGGCACAGTTCCTATCACTATAGGAACCCTAATCTCCACATCATCGCTGCACCGTGATGTTTTGGCGCAAACTTTCAACTCATATGTGATGTGAATGACACGATTGTGTGTGATGTTCGTGGGCGGAACTGATGGAATTTCCAAGGATAATACCGCCTGAGTACTACCCGATCCCGGTGCCTTCTTCTCCACCCTATTATTCACCACAATCTCCTTCTGTCGACGCGTCTTCGGCTTAGGCGTTGTACAATGATACAGAACAACCTTCTTCAGTAGCAACCGGAAGTAGTTGATGCAAGTACCAGAATCATTGATAATATCAACCACCACTGGTACTGCCTGACCAGGCACAAAGCCAGTTTGTGGGAGTTTTACAGTGATTTGCATTGGTCCGGAGCGGAATGGCCAGAAGCAGAAAGTTGAGACTTTCTGTCGCTCAAACGGCAGCTGGTGATGAAGCGAGATTTCATTGGTTGACTCCAAGAATTCCAAAGATATTTAATACTTACACGTAGCGATGAGTCAAAATTCAAATCATACTGCTTCAGCACCGTGAAAGCTTCCTCGAATGTGTGATCAAATTTCCAAGGACGATCAACCACCACTTTAACGCTGTACCTGTTAAAATAAGATCATCATTTTTTTACTTCTGCAGAAATTTTCAGTGTATTAGTTTAATTCTGAATTAGGTTTCGGCAAAAGTTTTTTTTCATGAATAAATTAACGACAAAAAAACAAGATTATTTCAGAAGTTTAAGATGTGACTGAGAGAAATCTGAAAAAGTTAAAATAACATTCCGGAAATGTTTATTTTATCCTGCAGTTTTGATCCGAAATCGGTGTAAATATTATGTTTTTTATGTGTATTAGGGGTTAAAGTTACCCTTTTTCATGTAAATTTTACCCTTAAAAAGGTGTAAAATTAACATTAAAAAATATTGATATATTTTTAACCTAAAAAAGGATTAAAGTTATGAGGAAAAAAAGTTAATCGCATCCCCATTTTTTTCTCAGTGTAAGAACGAACTGTATTCTTTTTTATAAAACCAACACATTTTAATTACTTTTACGTTTTACCTGATCGTTTATTAACAGGTTTTGAAAGAAATTCACCAGAAATATTTATTTAGTTTTGTTTAAATTTATCCTTTCTTTTACTTTGTTTTTTTAGATATTAAACCCATTGAAACCAAAATCGAAAAGATAGTATATTATAAAAATAGATAAAAATTCGATATTAGTCAGAAACTTCATATTTTTAAATTTGCATGATCGATTTTTTGTTTTTACGAGATTTCATTTATAAATATATCTTAACAAAAAAAAGCTAAGTGATCAAAATATGAATATTACAATATACCGTAAACTCACTAATTTGTCTAATTTCTGTTTAAACTCTTTGTGTTAATTGGGGTGACGATACAACTTAGAAATTGGCGCTTTGACCTCTTTATTTGTTTACAAAAATAAATTAAATTTACATTTCGCACATGGTTTTGGCATTGAAATGAAATCATAAAGAATGCACTTATTAATTTATTTGGATCTACCACGTACAAACAAAATGAAAAATTCGAATATCTATTGCAATTTTCTCTAAATAATATTCGTAAAATGTCTAAAATATTTAATTTTGATTACAAATTATACAAATGTAATATAAATAATACAAAATTACTTTTCAAGAATTTTTAACTTAAAATATTTTTCCATGTGTATAATAAATCTTCTATCTTGAAACGGTCCACAGATTTTCGCTGGCGTCTTTTTTTTCCTTATTTATTTATTTATTTTGATTTCATTCAATACTCTGTAAACTTTGTGCTTATCATTTTAATAATTTCGCGGAAAACTTTGTCCAGACTTGTCGATTCTTCCATTCAAGATTATTGTTCATCTCGCTTTTCTTTTTATCATGGGACCTTGTCCCAAATGGTTTACAGCTCAGTAAGAGCTAGACATTTTTAACCTCTCACAATGCTGCAAAGCAGTGCAGTTTCGACGGAGCAGAATTTTATGTTTTGTTTTTTTCTCTTTTTCCTTGGAATTTTGTGTATTCGGAAAAAAAAGTTCAAACATGTTTTTACATGACTGGCATATACAACCTGAGAAAGAGCTTTTCCACCGTTTTGCTCTGAAGGTTGGTCACCAACGCTAAGACGGCGGTGGACGCTAAAAATTACACGGGATCTCAGTGAAACGAAACTGTACTTCGAAAGCATTGTTGATGAATAAATTTATCTATCTATCTATCTAAATACATGATAACTTAAAAAATAGAAACAAATATTAATCAGAATTATTTAATAGTAATAAAATTAAATTAATTAATTTCTATTTTGTTACAGTAAAGGGATAATTCATTCATATTTTCACTTGTAAGGGTTTATTAGTTTTCGAGGGTTTCGCGAAAAGTTTCTCAGTCAACTGAAAACGGTTTCTGCACTACTCACCCTTGATTGCAGACAAATATTTAAAACAACTTTATTTTATTTTAACTTCTGTTGTCTTTTAGAGAGTTTCTTGATTATCATAGTTTTTTTTAACATGCGGTTATGGAATTATTACCCTTGCAACACTCACTCAATGAACAGATACTCAAAACATGGAGAAATAAATAAATAAGTCGCCCCATTTATTTGGCAGCGTGCCAGCTAGTAGTGTAGGGTTGAAAATTTCAAAATTTATCCGGCAATTTATCTTTAAAATATTATTTTTATTTACTTAGTATGTGATTCAATAAATCTTAACACCTGTGTATATTTTTTTAAAATTATTTATGCTTAATTTTTAATCGTATATGGACGATAAAAATGTCTTAATTGTCATTTATCAAAATTGACATTTTTTAGTGGCCACATTTTGTGTCTTAATTTACAAGAAAAAGGGGGGTTCAGTTTCACACACAAAACGTGCAGTAAGGAGACATTTTTGGATGGAACTCAACCTTATCATCATACAATATTCACCTTCACAATTGCTTTGTTTAGTTAGATTATCTGATAATAAGGTTCCGTTTCATCCAAAAATCGGATAAAAACCTAAATTTTAAAGGTACCACATGTCAAAGGTGCTCCACTTCCACCTAGGGGGGAGTGGGGCACCTTTGAAAGTGGGGCATCTTTGAAATTGGGATTTTTCTCTCCTATATTTAAGTAGAACTGAGCCATATCAAAATGTAATATAGCTTTTCAATCTATTTGTGCAGCTAAATTATATCACGATAGGCCTCAATTTTATTTAAAAATATGTAAAAAAAATCCCAATTTCAAAGGTATCCCACTTTCAAATGTGCCCCGCTTCCACCTAATACAGTTTTCTATATGTTTAATTGATAGACGGAAGTAGAACACCTTTGAATTGGAGCAGCTTTAAAATTGGGCTTTTTTCTCCTATTTGTAAATTAAACTAGATCTTATCATGATAAAATTTAGCTCCACAAACCAATTGCAAAGCTAAATTACTTTATAATAAGGCTCAATTCCATTTATAAATAGGAGAAAAAAGCCCAATTTCAAAACTACCCCAATTCAAAGGTACCCCACTTTCCCCTATCTATGAATTTTAATACATATTTTTGTATAATCAAAGCTCAAAGTAGGCAAACAGGATAAGAACGAAAAACATAGTAGCATATCTTAAAAAAAACTTGTTTTCTTTTGGCAAGATAATGCTCAACGCACAATAACTTTTGTTTAGTAAACATGTTTTTGACATTTCGATGAGAGTGAGTGAGATCTAGATCTAGTCATTTTGCTCATTCTCATGAGAAATTTTGAAAACATATTTACAAACAAAAGTTGTTGTGCGTCGGGCATAATAGTGAAAAATATTTCAACTGAGTAGGGGAGTTTAAAACTCCAGTTTAAAATTTCGTTTTAAAAACTGTGGCAATTATTACCCAAAAGTGGCTATATCTACCCAGGCCGGGGCAAGTGTAGCCAATGTGTCATACTTTTTTCATTATCCTCTCTAGAAAAAGTCAAGGATTTAAGAGCTTTGAACTGCGCTGTTTCATATAGGCAATATCCTAATGCTACTTATGAAACATAAAAAAAAACATTAGATACACCTTATCATTTTTTCATAAATCTTGCGCGAGAAAAAGCCTCATTTGTTGGCTAAAAGTACCCTGGTCTCCCCTAAATCCGTCTCATCCTTTACTATAATTCGTATAAAAATATATAACAAACATCATGTAAATTCAAATGCTAATTATAAGTTTTATTTACTTAAAAATTTCCAACATGTAATTAAATATAATATTTCATCCCATAAATTAATTTAATACCATCAGGTTTCTAATTGGCTGGCTAGACCTAGAGCTTCAAAAAATTCAAAGCCCTGAAAGCACTAGCCAATCAGAGAACGCAACGCGACTAAAATATTTTCCAAAATTAAATTTCAATCACATTTAAGTACTGAATCTCAATCACATATCCTTAAAAAAAAATTAAGTCCTCAGAATGCCAGTAAAATTGAAATTTACCAAAATTATAAATTTCCCGAAAATTTCAAACCCTAGTTAATGAAGTAATAATTCCGCGAAAATGTGTAACTTTAAAGCTCTAAAGCACATACCTGATGCTGCCGTGATCTCCCTCGAAGGAGGAGGGCAATTGGTCAGGAAGAGCACATGCCACTGTAAAATTGTGCACTCCACCCGGCAATTCCACAGCTTCAGCTGTCTCACTGCCATGGAGATAGCTAGTGGAATTTACATAAGTCTCTTCACCCTTATACACGACCCTTTGGCGCCTCGTGTGCGTTCCAACATTCTTCGCAATAAAACATTTGGCTCTTCCTCGGAAAATTACATAGATGCCTTTTTGGGGGGGGAGAAAGTGGGGATATATAAAAACTCAAACAAAATGACTGGCACAATTCACAAATCAATGATTTACTTCGGAATTTCTTGGGTTTATCGAACCTCAGCGCTATCTGGACAGAAAGCGTTTGTCCAGAATAGTAAATTCCCTGGGGAGAGCTAAACTTGATGTCACAGTTGACCATCTCGTAGAATTTTCTATTCACAAGTCTCACTGCAAGTAACACTACAAAAACCACTGAAACTTTCACTTATGCACACTTTTAGAAAAGCTCTGATAGGGATGCTAAAAATTCAAGAAGTTTGAGACAATCTCTTTTTTACTTGATCAATATGATACAAATTACAAATTTATGAGGTAGATTTCTTGGCAAATGCCTGACAAAATGTTTACAGACACTATTGTGGTATTTCATGGTACTTTTACTTTTATCGAAAGGCCTCGTTGTACCCCACCTTGGGCGAGTGACGTCACCCTCTTGCTCACTCTCCAGGCCACATTCCCACCACTGTTCCGCCTTTCGTGCTCTTTTGTCGTTTATACATCATACTAGCTTGTGTCCGGTTGTCTCTCTTCTGCACATTTCCCCTGATTCAAGTTGGAAGAATGAATGGAAGGAGAGCTGGTCAGATGTTCTCAAGTTTGGATGTAAATCCGTTGTCGATCAATTAATGTATATATATCTTATACCGTAGTCTCTGCCAGATCATCCCCGGCAGGTTTAGCATCAGCACCTACTTCTTGATGGTTGGTTTCATCATCCTTTCCTGATTCCAGAGTTGAGCTTTCTTCTGATTCCACCTCCTTTGAGTGATGAACGGTAGCAACAATATTATGAACTTCCGGTGCATTACTTTCAGAAGAATCGTCATCCTTTGATTGTGGCATTGCAACATTTACTTCATGTAAAACAGGACTACTCATTTGAGACTCATCGTTTGACATCACATCTTGTTGTACACTGTTGCTACATGAAGCTTCAGCTGTATCTTCCTGGACAGTAGTCAGCTTCTTCATAGGAATCATCTCTCCTCCAACGGGCATACCCCTTCCACCTAAAGTATCATCATCTAATTCAGACAGAGGAATCGGACGTATTGGATGTGGTCCAAGATGAAGGAATGGATATTCATCAGATCGCATGGAACCTTCTTCAACTTCAGTGCAAATTCTTATGGGTAATCTAGCAACAACGGGTAAGTTAATCAACCATTTGCGCAGCTTAGCTTTGAACTCAATGGCATACGTGATCCTCATGTATTTACAATAATTGTCATTCCTGTTTTCATAGGTCGGTAGACAATCATCAGGAATTCTGACACAGCCGACGTAAGTCTTTGTGTCTCCATAGCCGATAGATTGATTAGACATAATGTAACTGAAACCATGCTCAGTATGAAGTATTACATCTTCTAAAACAACCTCCTTAAGTATTACTTTGTACTCATAGTATCGCACAAGTGTGTAACGAATATCTCTTAATCGACATTGACCACGACGAAGACACGTAACTTCTACCTTTAGGGAAATCTCATCTCCTCTGAGATATGCCTGTTGCGGTGTTGATAACTTTAAATGGCAATAGGTCTTACAGCAACACATCATATACTTTTCCATATCCTGGGACGGTAAAAGTTCACGTGGCAACTCAACACGATGTATAACTCTGAAGGGACACTGTAACTGATACTGTCGATTATTTGATCTCAAAGCATTTAATTCCACGAAATATAAAACTTTTCCGTTATTAGAACGTAAACTTGTTGGTAGGTCACGTGATATGAGATACCTAAAGGCTATCTGAAAGGTATATGGATCCAAGTAATGGGCTGCACCTCCCTTTCTTCCATAACTAAAAGTCTGATGATCTAAGAGGTCTCTACGGAAAATAGGTTCATCACACATTTGAGGATTGAATCTATAAGAAAATTTTCCAATTATTTTAACATTCAGCCCTGAAAAGATAGATTAAAATTATACACTGAAACATCTGAAATTAAAATTAACTGATTTTTCTTAAGTGTGCGTGCATTTATATACTTTGAATTTCAATTAGCCTTAAATTGGCTTCAATTGGATCTATCATTTTATATCAGTAGTTTTGAAGTTTGATAACTTTAGCTTAAAAGAATTAGATTCTTTAAGGCCAATTTCAAGACTAAAAGCTTAAAGGTTTATCTAATGAATTAGGAATCTTACAAATTACAAAAAAAAATCAAATACAGAATAATAACTACCAAACCCAAATTAAGCATTACTGAATATTATTAAGCATTTAATAAAAAATATAAATTTATATTAAATATTTTAGTCATTTTTTTCCTATCGTGCTCTCTGATTGGCTGAAGCTTGAAAGCATTGAAAGCTCCAACCAATCAGAGCACGATATGGAACTAGAGTACTTTATGGGATTAAATTTTAAAATATATGGACAATAGGAGGAAGTGGAGCACCTTTAATATCGGGATTTTTCTCCTATATAAAAGTGAAACTAAGCCATATCACAATGTAATTTAGTTTCTAAATCTGTTTGTGCACCTGAATTATATCACGATAAGGCTCAATTTTTTTTAAAAATAGGTGAAAAATCTCAATTTCTAAGGTTTCCCACTTTCTGTAGGGGGAAATGGGGCACCTTCCCCCTACAGAGTTAAACATTAAGCAAATTTTTTATGTGTTTGAATTTATTTATTTAATTTCACAAGCCCTAAATTTTTCCTCCATAGAAAACTCGGCATTTTTTAAAGCTTTTTGTGAAAATGCTCAACATTAATATCGCTTTTTCCTTTGAAATAGTTATATTTATTTCTCACTCATATAATAAAATGGTTTTTTTTTAGGTAAAGATGATTAGGTCATTCATCTTGAAAATAATCGTGTTGTTTTAGCTGATAACATATCATTAGTTTATATTTACAAGAACATCGTAAACCAGACAACTTTCGATCATATATTTATATTCAATTGATATTCGAATTGCTATCAGGAAAAGACTTTAATATTTACTTTAATTCTTCAGTAACGTTTGGAAAATAAACCGACAGAAGTTAATAATAATCTCACGTAGTAAGTTTTCTCGCACTTTTCTCGCTCCGTGGATTTATGTAAAATTTATAAACGAAGTATAGGTATATAGAAAGTTTCACATCATATCATTTTTGATTTTCTTTCTTACTTTTTCTGATTTAAATTCTGGTTTACTATTTTGACTGCTCGAACTCAACGGTGGCACCCAAAATCCCGAAAGCCATAATCCCGAAAAGGCCAAAATCCCAAAAGCCTAAATCCCGAATGTTTAAAATCGTGAAAGGGATGAAATTATATGGAGGAAAATGTTTAGAATAATTTCCCAAGACACAGGGGATTTCCCTTTGCCTCCAGCAAGCGCGGGTGCAATCATGGAAGTAGCTATGACACTTTTAAGAATTTGGGATGTTGGCCTTCGGGATTTTGACCGGGACCCCTCTAAAACATACCCGAAAATCATTGAAAAAGCTTTGGCCAATTTTGACTAAAACCAAAAAAAAACATACATATTTTGTAAGGGATAGAGGGGGGCTAAGGGAAAAGGAAAAAATCTGGAGATAATGGGTTTTTGAGGGGGGGGGGGTCATGGAAGACCGGAAGCTAGTATATTTCACCGTTTGAGTTTTAAAACGGTGACAATTTGAAAAAAAGCGGGTTATATAACGGGTCCCGGTCAAAATCCCGAAAGCCAAAATCCCGAACGCCAAAATCCTGAAAGCCAAAATACTCAAAAACACATTATCTCCAGATTTTTTCCTTTTCCCTTAGCCCCTCCCCTCTGAGCCTTACAAAATATCTTTTTTTTATTTTAGTCAAAATTGGCGAAAGCTTTTTCAATGATTTTCGGATATGTTTTTTTAGAGTTAGTCCAGATGGTCCAAATGAACATTTTATCTAAACACCTATGACCGGAAAATTTGCCATTTTGAATTATTGAAGGTCAAAGGTCAATCACTTTGAACTTTAGAGGCTTATTTTTTAATTGATTTGATTGAATTTGTATTTTTTGGAAAGATCTTGACATTTATTATCAAGATTTATCAGTCCCAATAGGTAATGAATTGGTGAAGTAAGCGTAATTGATTTATTTTTCTCGAATATTTTTTTTATTTACGCGTAATCATGTTACTAATGACAAGAACATTCTAAAATGCACAATTCTTAGCCAATTTTCTATTTCAGAATTGAATTCAGATTTGTGAATAAATATTTTAGTAAATACCGAAACACATGCAAAAAGATAATTCACAGTTAGCTCTATTTCGTGAATTCGAGCATTCCGCAAAGCTGGGACGCTTTGAAATCTCTTGTTTCTTCTTAAAAAGTTACACTCTGTACGTAATTGGTGTTTTTTGGGTTTATTATTGTGTAAAGAAATAAAATTAGGGGCCGTTAGGAGGAAATCGTGCACCTTTAAATTAAAGAATCTTTGAAATTGTGTTAGCTAAATTATATCATGATAAAGTCTAGTTTCATTTACAAATTAGAAGAAAAAACAATTTCAAAGCTACCCCAATTCAAAGGTATCCCGCGCCTCCTACCTAATATGCATTTTTGATAACATCTTCCCGTTCCCTGTTTATTTTATTCTGTTAGGAACAAATTCCAAAGTATTAACAGTCTATCTAAAATATTTTTAATTCTTATATTTACATTATTCTAATGGGTCAAAGATATCTTCTAAATTACAAAGTGAAAGGAATCGATTTTTCTATTAATTGTTTAAAACGGTAGATAAATTATCCAACAATTATTAAAAGAAATTCTGTAGCTAATTCGAATTATATTTTCTGCAGATTAACTTCAAAGGATATTCGAGAGAAAAGGAGCAAAACCAAAAGGAATGCAATTGCGAGCACTTCCTCGAACACCATAAACTTTTTTACTTCTCATTTTTCCAATTTTGTCGAATTGGCAGGAAAGATAGCAAAACAAACTTATTGACCGAATGAAACGAATTAAAGCCTTACTCACTTCAAATCAAATTTTCTTCTAATTTAAATGAAACAAATTGTTGAAATATTTTACATCATATTTAAGTCAAACTTTTGTCCCAAAAAATCATTTTTTTTACTTTGAAAAGATGTTTCGACTTCATTATTTTCGTCGGATTTTCTTAATTTTACTGTGAATTCCATTTCTTACAATTATATTTTTTTAGATGTTTTTTTTGTATCAAACAAGAATTACGAGATGCACATTTACCGCCAATTAAGGACTGCTGGAACAAGTAGTTCGTATGAACTACTCATTAGTAAACCATTTTGTAATATCTTTTTTTTGGAAAAATATTATTTAAGCACATTAAATATGTAATAAAAAATTTATCGAGAACTTCAAGAAGCTTGGTCGTTTCTTTTGGCTTTCCAAAAAAAAATCGCGAAAAATAACTAATTTTTGGCATTGTAATTCAGGAAAACTATTTAAAATACAGATCACTCGACTGTAGAGTAATCCTTGCGAATTAAGTGATTTTTTATCAATTTTATTTTACTTACTATGATAAAGCATTTTACTATAATTCAAAATAAAAATAAATTATGGACGTTCATGTTTTGTAGCATATTTTAAAATTTTGACTTATCATTTTCATTATTGGTGAAAAATTTTGAAATTAAAGACAATTTGATAACTTGCACTCAATTCTGCAATAAATTTTAAAGCAATTATTCGGTTAAATCTTTAAATCGATTCTTGAAGCCTTAAATTTTTTTTTAAACTTTTAAATTGAATTATTCAAATTAGATAATAAAGAACTGAAATAGAAATATTTATATAATTTTTTTTTATCTTATAGTTTTTTTTTAATCTCTAAATGCACAGAAAATTGTTAGGCAGGAGAAATAAGTTAATCTTCATTACTCTTTATAACAAAATTAAAAATATTAACAAATTAAATATTTAAGCTTTTTAACTCAGAATTGAGTTTAATTCCGATATTGTACTTATGTAAAGTTTGTAATATATTTACGTTTAAGGCTAATGCCACAAATGCAGAATACGGATCAAACTCTAAATGGGATAATATTTTTTATTGTGGGAATTTTATAAACTTTTTGTTCAATATCAATTGTATTATTATGTACAGAAAATCGTCAATCAGACCAAGTTACACTAAAATCACTCAGTAATATTTTACATGGAATATTAATTTATCCTGTGAAAAGTATCACCTCTTACCAGTTTAATTCATAGAATATTTTAATGAAAATGAAAAATGTATTTGAAAGAAAATTTAACTTTTCGTCTTTATCATTTGTTTACTTGATATGATTCATATTGTACTTCCTTAATTGTACAACTTTTGTTAGCCTTTTCCAATTTTTTTGCCTTGGAAATTACATTTGATTTAAAAAATTTTAGGCTATTAAGACGAATAATCTTATTAATCTTTTATGAAATTCATATATAGCGGCACACTTTAAGAAATTAAGGAAAGTTATTTAGAATAAAATGTACTTACATATTACTGAGATGTTTGCCAATGGATCCAATTTAATCACACACTCCATCCGATCTCCAGTAAAATACATTTTTTCGTCGAAGTAGAATAGGGTTTTGAAGTCCTCCTTCTCTATGTTAGCACGATACATTGTTATGTGAGACATTTTAAAAAGACTTGAGACACCCAATTAAAAAGAACAAATAGGACATGTACGATCACGACAACGAACAGCAAGTCAATGATTCCCTGAGAGTGGATAAAATATTCCCATCGAAATTAACAGTACTCCTTGCGAGAGGACACCAAATCTTTAACAAAAAAAACTAGTTCTTTAGATAAAATTCATGTTTTCAACACATTTCTAAAAAAAAGTACATTGTTGTGCAAAGTTCAATAGTTACGGTATTTTTTGTTCATTTGCCACTCTCTTTGTTCCTGCATGAGAAATACTTTGGCCAAAAGTTGTTCTTTTTTTGTTCATAAATTTCGGAAATAAAATTTCTATGATTTTTGAGATATTTCTTGCTTTTGAGTCTCCGAGAAAGTCATACTTGTGGACATGGCAGCATCATAGGATGGTGGAGGAGCACTCGCATTGACTGATGTTGCATCACTGGACAAACTGACACTTGGATTGGAGACATCTGATGTGGCAGAAATATCCATTTGCTGACTAACATTCCACAGGGATGTGTCGAGAATGGCACTTCCACTGGAAAAACTCTGATGATGCCCCAAAGTTGGATAAATTGAAGGAGAAGCAGCTGGTGCATTTGGCTCAGTTGACACATTTCCAACAGAAATGGGAATTCTCACCACTGGATTCTTATTTAATCCCCCAACTTTCACCTCAATGCGCACCTCATACGCAATCCCCAGGAGATCAGTTTTTGTGTCAAAAGACACGGGCAACTGGGGAAGCATGAGGGTTCGCTGGAAGAGGCCAATCTTCCGTGAATCCATCACTTTGCATCGAATATCAACCATCTTGTTAATTGATTCCTTCTTCTGACGTCTAGGAGTCATGCTGTAGAAAGCAATTATCTACCAAACACAAATATATCTATTGTCAATTAAAGTTCTCACCTTAAAACTGAGATGCTACGGAAAGCTTAACTTTTTTCAATTCCCATACATTTTTCAAGGGACAAACTGACTTATCTATAATTCATTCTTTTTTTCGAAATTAAACAATCAATTTTATTTATCTAGATTTGAAAAAACATCAGATTCTGAATGAATTAAATATTAAATTTATAAACAATTATTAAAACCGGAAAATTGAAACTAGATACAGATACGGCAACGGTCAATGTAAACGTTATTATTGCCACAAACTTTATTTCAGGAAAGGACTAAAATAACATTCCGGAAATGTTTATTTTACCCTGCAGTATTGATCCGAAATCGGTGTAAATATTATGCTTTTCAGGTGTATTAGGGGTTAAAGTTACCCTTTTTCATGTCAATTTTACCCTTAAAAAGGTGTAAAATTAACATTAAAAAATGTTGATATATTTTTAAACCTAAAAAAGCGTTAATGTTATGAGTAAAAAAGTTAATCGCATCCCCCATTTTTTCTCAGTGAGTGTATTTCCTAATCAAAATAAGCCATTCCTCCTTACTCTTTCTTTTTTTTTTGATCAGATTTTTTTATCAAAAATATATTACCTCAGGAATTAATTAAGGTTCTTCAAAAAATATCCTAGATTTGGACTCCTATATTTGATAATTTGTAATTATTCAGAAAAATTGAATTTTTAACCTGGGGGAATGTTACACATTTCTGAAAAAATCTTAACCTCAGCTTACATCCTTTCCAAAAATCGATTTTTCGATTAATCGGTTCTTCAAGTTTCTAGAATCTTAGAAAGTCAGAACATTTACAAGAATTGTAGCATTAAATGAGTCCTTTCCAAGGTACCCAAAATCATTAAATTCTAACAATTAGAACCCAAGATATAACCACTTTACGATTTGATTCTTAAAGACTGTAATTGGCCTTATAGTAGAATCGGTAATAGCTTCTTTGTATAGTTCATCCTAGGGACATTTTCGCCAAAGAAAAGCGCCTTTACTGGATATAAATGTATTTTCTTGAATCTTATTATCTTCTAAAATAGCCCACAATCATTCAGTTTGGATTATAAATATATTTATGGCAATTTTTTTTAAATGTTCATAAAATCTAATATTAAAAGTTCAAAGTGGATTTTTGAGAGAACTTTCTGGGAAAACTTTTGATCAAATTTCCTCAAATAAAACTGCAATTTTTTACTTAGAAGAGCTTACATGGAATCTTTCAAACCTTCCGCATCTTCCACAAAAAACAAAATCGGAAAAAGTTTTCAGGGTCTAAAAACCATTTTCCAATTAATTTTTGATCGATTTCGCAGTATTTAAAGTCTCCTTGACGTCTTTAGCAAGCTTTCAAAATACGAAATCTACAAGGTTCATCAAGACAAAGTTTGAAACTAGTATTTTTAAATGCATAAAAGAATTTTCTTCTATGGAAATTCCCACTAAGAAAAGCTCATCATTCAGGAATATTTTAGAGAACATTTGGTGGAAGTGTTCTCGTTTTTACAGATTATTTGAATTTGAATGGAAAGTTTTTATTTTTTTTTAAATTCTAAAAAAAACTTCAAGCTACTTTTGTTATCTCTTTTCCTTATCTCAGAAAAAGCATATATTTTCTCTATAAAAAACTAGTAAAAAGGCTTAACAACTATCCGAACTACATTCAATAATCAAAATTGAATTAAAATAGATTTCATCAAATTTTTTTCAAGTCGGAAACATTTTCAATCTAAGAACATTTCTTTCGGAATATTATTTTTAAATTAAAAACGCAATCTCCTCCAAAAACTTAGATCCATGAGAACGTTTTTGTACCTTTGTCAGAATTCATCAAAATCGGTGCAGAATTGGATAAAAAAAAGATTTTTTCAAAACCATTTTCTAAAGATTTAAAGTTCTGATAAAGGACTGTTTTGATGTTTTAATAAGGTTAAATTCTTTAAGAAAGGATCAAAATTATTTTTTATTGCGATTTTTCGAGAAAACCGTTGATCTTTGTGTTCAAAAAATGTTTCTTTTCGGGGATAATCTTCCTAAAATATTCAGCTCCACTCTTACTAAAATTCTAGCTACGCTTTTATTCCTAGGAAGTAATAAAATGTTAACTACAGCTTCTCTGCCTCTTCGTAAATTATGCCCGTTTCGTTTGTATTATCTCCATCTAAAGCTCGAATATCTTATTAGCTCGATATCATTATCTGTCCATTTATATACAAGACTTATTGGAGGCGTGGTTTATTTTTTAAAAGGCAAAGGAGTTCGGACTCTCAAAAATGTGTTTAACTTGATCTGTATAAAAGAATAGCAGCCCTTGCAAATTATTGAAAATTCGAAAAACAATATATTTTAAATCAGTTGTATCTCTCGAAAAGGGCGTAACCTAAAATTCTTTTCAAGTGGAACTTATCCAGTTACAGCTTTCTGCAGCCATGATCTTAAGAATTTTCAATTAGGAAAAATCTTACCTGACGTAGTTGAAATTTAATCTCATGAATGGTGGAATTGCTCTCATTCTGTATCCTCACAATCACTGGAACACCCTCGCCTAGGCAAAAGCCAGTCTTAGCCACTTCAGCCTCCACTGTGAAAGGCATCGTGTGAAACGGAAGGCACCATAATTGCTCAACTTCCTGAAGTTTGAGCGGATAGAAATGTTGCTGTGTTATCGTAAACTGCGTCATCACAATAAAATTTTTCTTGTGCGTCTCATCAGGACGCCATGGACGATCCAAAACAGCCTTTACACGATACGTCACATGGCCAAATTCTCCTGTCCAAGAAGGTGGAAGTATGGCCGGTAATGTGTAAGCAAAATTAAATTTATGCTGTCCCGTTTGAAGTTCCACAGGAATCCCATCTGACTGTGCCAAAAGATAGTAGATCTCATTGAAATAGTCCAAACGACCCTTGTAGTGTTCCCGCTTCTTCTTTGTCTCTCCATCCACCTCTGTCTTTTCTTTCTCGCGCCATTCACTTTCAGAATAGCCCGTGATCACAACATAAATGCCTGAAAGCATAAATAATACATCTTCAGCAATCTATTCAATTGTACCCTAATTTATCGCTTAAACGTACATCTAAAAACAAAATTGAATAGTTTGAGACTCAAAACAAACTATCAAATTCTTTTTATTTCTTAAATAGAGAGTGTTTATTGGCTCAAATAGAATTCCGAGTTAGTCTATCTAGGAAATCATTGAAATAAAAATAAAAGATCGAAAAGAAATCCGAAACTGTGTACAAAGATAATATTTTATCAGTTTTCATGATGATTACTTAATTCTGAAGGTCTTTCCCCCGGTATTATAAAAAAAAAAACAATACGAATTTGCTAATCAAAACATTTACGTGATAAGATAAAAATATTCTTCTGGTATAAAGATAAATATTTAAAGTGTGTGTGAAAACATATTGATAAAGTTGATAGGGTTATTTTATGATGATTAGTTCTATCTCATGCAGAAAAAAATCCAAAAGTTCGCAAAGTAAAAAGAAGTTTAGGAAAGATTATTCTTTGGAATTTAATTGTCTGTTAACCCTTTAAGGACAATTGGAACACCGGTGTCCCATAAAGAAAATAATTTGTCCTGACTACCTAAAGTAATTTCTTTCTAATATTTGTGCATAATTGCAAAGTAGAAGCTTAAAGAAATCTAGGATATTTCTTGCAATTCTCTAGCTATTTGCTATATAATAAATATTTAAGCTATAAAATTACGAATTTTTAAATTCTCATACTGAAAATTTGTTTTAATTATTTTTTATACTCCCAATTTTTTTTTAAGCAAAACCGTTTTGGGAATAGAAACTAAAATACTTATACATAATATTTCTCACTAGAGTGAAAATTATTATTCATTGGTATTGTCAGAAAAATTACTTAAATTTTTGGGCTATTTTTGTCCCTAACCTTCATAGAGGCAAAAAATACACCGAATCAGATTCCCCAAGAAGCAAAATAGCTGCCTTATACAGTAGACACTCGCTTATCCGTGAACTATTTTTCCGGATGACATAAAAAAATCCGTAAGGCAGTTAAATTTTCAAAATTTTGATGACACTGTTCCCGTTTTGGGTTTTTTTTTGTTAAGCAAATGTGCTCTATCTACTGTAATTCTTAATCACTGTAACTTTTTTGGACAGTACGCATGTTTAGAGAGGCTGTAGGATTTAGAAAGGTCAGGAGTCACTCCATAAATTTTCAATGTAAACAAAAAAAATCGTTGGATTTCAAACAATTTAATGGGTATCACTCTCAAAATCCGTATGACATTTTGGTCCCGCTCTCACGGATAAGCGAGAGCCCACTATAGAACCAAGTATTAAACAAGTTTTTTAGTGCACTTTTAAAAGTCTTAAAGTGAGAACTTTCTGTTGAAATTCTTATAGAAGCTCTTAAGATCCTTAAGGGTGCGCCACTTTACTTATAGTAATCTCAGTGATGGAACCAAGAGTGTTATAAGCAAATAAAAAGATTTTTGGTTCTATAGTGCCTTACTCAAGGAATTATACAAGACTATATTAACCCATTCCTTACCATGGTATTATACATCATACGCAAATTCAGTGATATTTGATGATTTATTTCTGGGACATTTTTATCCGAATTGCTGTCGGGAATGGATTTTTAGTAACGTTAGTTATTCAATTACTTGAGAAAAATAGTCCAACAGAGATGAAAATACATTTTGTTATTATTTTCTTGCTTCGCGGAAGATCATGCAAAATTTTTGCTCAAAATGGCAGACAGAAAATACGACATCCCGTCGAATTTGTTAAAATTGGCCTCTTTCCTCTTTCCTGATTTGAATTCTAGTTGCCAATTTCTTTTCTTGGATAGTTACTCCATCTAAACCAGAGGTGTGCAAGAAACCGTTGAAACCGAATTAACGTCAAATGAAACATGTATGTCAATGGTCAAAACGCTACTATAACAAACTTATTTTGACGTTAATTCGGTTTCAACGGTTTCTTGCACACCTCTGATCTAAACCAATAGAGTTTGTAATGAATTAATGCACAGAATTTAAATTCAGTGACCGTTAAGACGTGTGTTTGACAGAGGCTCCCCGCGCCCCCATATGAGATAAAAATTTTTTCTTTTCAAAAAATTCATCTACACTCTTAGAAAAGTTTAGACATGATTACTAATGTATAATAGTAGAATAGGATATTATTGCCATATTAATTTAAAATGATTACAATAATCATAAAATATTTTTTTCATAACAATTTTATTAGTAATAAGAACGAAAGGCAATATTTAGGTAGATAAGTTATGGCAATTATTTCATATAGATTTCACAAAATATTACAAGGTTGTGTTAATTAAATAAAATTGATAATTGCAACTAATATCAGTAACGAATTTCATTTAGTCATAACTACCAATATAAATACATGAGCCTATATTTTTATATAGTTCTGTCAACTTTTGCAAGAGTTACGCAGGGTTATTCAACTTATTCTGGTCAACTATTTCATTTAGTTACCCGAACTACATATGAAGTTGGGTCTATATTTACTATATTTTATAGTTCTAATAACTGCATATGAGCTTCTCCTAAGTAATTTTTTCTAAGAGTGTACTAATCTGTAGGAAACTAATCCCAAAATATGAACATTCTATCTCAAGTATTTCTGGTACATTGACTGAATGGGTTAAAAAAAAATGCTTCTTGGGTCTGTTGGACTTTCTAAGGTTAGATGTAAGACGTTTCACAATTTTTGTTTAGCGGTTTAATTTTTATTGTGGATATTCAGTCCGTGAAAAGTGTCTCGTCGTTAAAGGGTTAAGGAACATAAACATATAACCAACAATTATGCGTTTTATTAACAGCGGTGCTTTTGTTTTTCTGTTTATTAAATCTGTAAAAATGAAATAATAAGCAATAGTTTTTTTTTAAACTTTTTTCTTTAAATGTCATAAGCAGAAACTTATTTTCCACGAAAGAAAAACTTTGGCACTTTAAAGTATTTTTGCAATGCCAAAGATTGAAAGTGAGAGATGAAAAGATTTCCGGGGTAGCTATAGAATTTCTTGCTTTTGACAATGGATAATTCAGAATTCTCAGGCTTTTATAAAAATTGAATTGAAATTCTTCATTTCTCTTCTAAAGTTCCATAGAGAAATATTTGTGGAAAAGTGTAAAAATACCAACACAAAATTAAATATTTTTTTCTTCTTGCTGGGCCCTACATATAATATAGTAAAGGAAGGCTGGTTTTCAGGCTTCGCACATACTCTGGCTTAAAACAATTCATATTTTTTCCAAATTCTTTTAATGAATCTGACCTATGGCAATATATTTTAATCTTACGTCACACATTTCCTGAAAAAAAAATCAAGTCAGATTCACTAAATGACAATGGGAAAAATATTAAGTGTTCGAAGCCAAAGTATATGCCAAACCTCAAAAACTTTCCCTATACTATATTTTATCTATAGTCTGTGCATTTAGAATAGTAAGAATTTTTAGGTATTTTCAACAATGTTAAAACAACATATCCAACAATATTAGAATCCTTGGATTAAAGGAAACATAAAATGCAAAATACATTTTCGAGGAAATTTTTGTTTATGAAAAAGCTTTTCAATAACTTATATGCCATTGTTGTAATTCTTGAGACTTTGTTGTTGAAGAAAATTGTTTAAAAAAGATGCAATAAAAGCAAACCTTACGAGAATTTCCACAAACTTGGCATATTTGCAGAAGTTTTGTATAAAACAATCTCTTGTCCTAATTCCACAACTTTTGTTGTATTTGTTCCGCATTATACCGCAGTCCTTTTAAGACTTTTTTAAAAAAGGTTAAATAAACAACACAAAACCAAAAGGTGAATTATGAATTAATTGTCAAAATACGTCTTTTTAGAAATGAATTAATGAATAGTATATATTTTATTTGGAAAATAAAGGATGAAATAATCTCTAGTGAAGATATGAGTTAAAGAGACAGTTAATAGATAATAAATCACTTTTTCAATTATTGTTCATATTCTACAAAAAAATATATCGCTCCTTGGAAATTACAAGGAACTAACTCATTTTCAGCCATTTTTGATTAGATAGCATAAAGGATTCAATTTGGTGTAAATCATGTAAATAAGGTAAAGTGCCCTCGAGTCGACCGGTTCCTCGACTCGACCGGTGGTCAATATTTGAATGCTTTCATGGTGAATTTCTATAAAATTATCACTGATTCGTATTTATTTATGGAATAATTGACCTATTAATGTTAGATCATACGCCAAATATTAGTGCAAATATAAATAAATTGAATAAATAACTCTACCGGTCGAATGGAGGAACCGGTCGACTTGAGGGCACTTTACCTTAATTATCTGAATTTAATGTCTGAAACAAAAATAATTTATTTCTTTTCTATTGGTCTGAGCATTAATATAAACATTGAAAATTTCATATATCAAGTGATGGATAAATTTTCCTTAAATTAAAATGGCGAGAGATCAACTTGCTTGAGTTAGTCCCTTGTTTCACGAATGTGTGAACAAAAATCTTTATTGTGCCCCTTTACTTCAAACAAAATTATGCAAGCACTCAAAAAGAATTAATTTTTAAAAATATTTCTAATAACGAAATTTTTTGACTTACATATCATCCGAAAATTTAATAAATTCTTTTTTTTAAGTGCACTAAAAACTCAAAATCGCAAAAAAATTGAGTTAGCTTCTCGTATTTTCTAAAGAGCGATATAAAGCTCATGATTTATTTTGTTTTTCCACTTACAAAATCAAGCAATCAAATAATTATGGCTCCAACACACCTTTTAGATCAAGATAATTTCAGGAAATCAAAATTTATTATCCTTGTGTGATGCTTAAAAGAGGAAAAAGAGTGCGAAAGAGTGGGATTGACTTACA
The DNA here is from genome assembly GCF_024763615.1 of Phlebotomus papatasi. Lineage (NCBI taxonomy): Eukaryota > Metazoa > Arthropoda > Insecta > Diptera > Psychodidae > Phlebotomus > Phlebotomus papatasi. The sequence continues at coordinate 74,175,946 of NC_077222.1, forward strand.
GTAGACTCTCGCTTAATCGGCTCTTTTTCAATCGGGCGAAAATTTTTTTTTGATAATCTCACGTTTAATTATGAAGCTAATTCGCTCAAATTCGCTGTAGTTCTTCCTATTTTATCGTGATTCTTTATAATTGAGCGCTTTTAGTAGAATTTACAAAGGCTTTGACGCTCAATTCTATCGCTAAACCGGATGACATTTTGCCCCATATTCCCAAATGAGAGAGAGTCTACTGTAAAACTGTTTTGAGGGATCTTTTGAGAGATTTATGAATCGGTTCAAATCGGTTGAGAACCGGTAAACGGTAAATGATGCGAAAGTACTTTTGCGGTATAGCATCTAAGTCACGAGTTCGAACATTTCGCAAAGCCTGGGACCCTTTGCCACCCCTTTTTTTATCAAAAATTATGAAATTGTCTTGCAGCATGTAACTGCGGTTCCAAAAGAGTTCAACCACATCATTTTCTCACTTTACCAATAAATTTGTTAAGGTCCTTTGCTTTGGGGGATTTCAATTATTATTAAATGCCCGAGAAACAAATAGAATTACAGGCCAATAAATCTAAAATTTGTGATTTGTTGATTTTGTGCAAATAGAAAAACTGTCTTTTATAACAAATTATTTACAGAAGAACTATTAGGAGTGCCCACTCTCAAAGTCAATAAAAGATTGAGACTTTGAGACAAAGAGATCTCTTGGAGTTATGAGTCATACATTCTTTTCATCTGCTCCCAAGCTAAAGCATAAGCTTAAGCTTAGGGGCAAACCGATGGGAATTTAAATTTACCCTGCACTTTGCGGCATGCTATAAGAGCTATTAAAACTGAAAATGATACGGAATTTGCTGAAGCCCGTCTCACCCTTTCGACATCACGCGTGGGTTAAGAATTTTGTGTGGGTTTCGCATATCAAATTGCTTATAGTCTCCCTTCCCTTCGACATGTTCTCTAACGCCAGAGTCCAATGGAATGCCCTTCCCAGCTGGACACTAAAAACTGCACGCACAGTAGTGATCCATTGGGAGCACTAAAAAGCTGAGTCACTACATGAAATTGATGGGGACAATCTAGAAAAACTCCCTATCGGAGTGATATTTTGCCGGCGAGTCTTTGATAAGGACCGTAGTGCAAGAGAGAGATAAGTTTTGTGGCTCATGATTCATTGCTTTCACGAGGTTTTGTAGTTGCTCAATTAGCCAAAAAGTACCAGAGAATTACGTTAATGCTAATGGCTAGAGATTTGTTGATAAGGGGCTCTAATTATGGGTAAAGGAAAGGACTGAAAGTGCCTAAAATGTTACCCGGAAAATAGTACCTTTGTATTTCCTTGGTTTATCCAGAATCAACTCAACTTCTCCCAGTAGTCTCTCGCCTGGGTGTACCACATCATTGGGATTGCTGAATTTAATGTTGCAGGAATACGACATTGCAGAATTTGAGCTGTAAATGGATTAGAATAGAGAAAATTCAATTAAAAATTATGTCGTGATCAATAAACTAAATACCCATAACAATTAGTGTTTGTTACTCGAGTCACAAAGAATGCGCTATGCTATTAATAGATGCTACTTCTCTGACTTTACTGAAAGTTTAACTACTTTGCAAAATGACTTATTTTCTTCCCCTTGAACCTCACAGTCAATCAGCAGACTTTTAATGCTTTGCCAAAATATCAGAAAATCCCTTTATCTGCCCAAAAAACTATCCAGATAAAAAATAAACTTCCTCACCGTCAGTGTTTTGGATTTTGCCACAAAAAGACCGAATCAGCTATTTTTTCTCACTTTTCACTTGAAGGCACTTATTTTACCATAGTCACCAATTCGACAACAATACACCGAGTATCTCCACAACAGAAATTTAATGGAATAAGCAGAGAAATAAATTGAATTTGAGGAGGAAATTAGAGAAGAAGTGAACTCGGGAGGACGGAAATTCGAGACAAAAATTATGACGAAATCACTCCCATTCTGGTGGTTCCATAAGAAAATCTGCAGAAATCAGAAAGTCTCTGCAGATTTAACACGGTGGTATCTAAAGAGATGGCGCCAAAAAATAAGAAGTTTCTAGTGGAAAATGGTAATTTTTAGAGAATTATTATGCAAAATTTACGATTATTCCAGGAAGTTTTCTTGCCGGTATTGACAAAATTGAAGAAAATTCACTTTCCAATCCATTGCAGGGCTTTTACAAAGACGTGAAATAAAAAGAGCTAAAATTTTGTTCTACAAAAAATGAACGTGGAGCTGCGGAGTTGTCTTGATTTGTCTGACGATTTTTATATCTTTTTTAAACTTTTGTAAATTATTGTCCTTTGCAAAGGTAATTTTAGAAATCATTTAACGTTTTAAAGGATATTAAGCCAGGTTATAAAAACTATGGGCTTGAGGATTCACTTAGAACTCTAGCTGAATGGATTCTGAATTTCTGAATATCACAAGTGTAACAGACATTTTCAAATTCGATAAACGTCAATTTCCCCTGTAGAAAATTCTAATTTGTAAACATCGTAAACATCCCTTAGCTCACAAAATAATGCTTTTTTAGAAGGAATTACCAGGAAAACCATAGCAAAATGACTACAGATTGGTACGTAAAACTCAAGAGGATATTCCGGTGAAGCTTTTTTTCTTAATTGGATATATATTTTGGCAGGCATTGTATTGAAAAGGTGCCGGTGGAAGTGACACCACTGACCAGGGTGGATTCTACGGAAGTTCATCCGCTGAAGCAGATGACAGTAACTGTAGGGCTCCATTAGATTCCCAAAAAATAGGAAATCATATTTAATATAGAATTGGATGATTTCAGGTGCTGGAAAGCAAGGGAACAAGGAATAGGAAGTCATCCAGCAGTTCTGCAATGGGAATTCTTGATCCTCTGAGCCAAGCATTCGATGGCTCGGATCCCCTGAGTCAGTTTGCAAGGCAAGCATCTCTGGAAGTGGATCCACTGTCCCAGATAGCGGCAGAGTATGAGCTGAGTGCAAGTGGGGTCATGAAGGCAGATTCTCCCCTCGAAGAGGCTATTGAACCATGGAGTTCCCGGAGATCAGCAATTCTCAGCAAGTACACTACAGCAGAACGGCTGTCCATTGTGACGAGCTTTGTGTCAGGAAATGAGTCAAGTAAGGGCATGAAAGGGAAATTCCCTTAATATGTGACTATACGGTAAAAAATTTCTGCAGATAAGGGAAAAGCTCATAATTTTGACCATAGTTTCTTATTTTGGACAAAGGGGTAACTGATATTGAGAAACCCTCGTCAATTGTCCGAGAAACGCTTCGTGAAACCCGAGAAACCCACTTTTTGCATCGCGAAACTCGAGAAACCCAAAAATTGCATCGCGAAACCCGAGAAACCCACTTTTTGCATCGCGAAACCCGGGAAACCCACTTTTTGCATCGCGAAACCCGAGAAACCCACTTTTTGCATCGCGAAACCCGGGAAACCCACTTTTTGCATCGCGAAACCCGAGAAACCCACTTTTTGCATCGCGAAACCCGAGAAACCCACTTTTTGCATCGCGAAACCCGAGAAACCCAAAAATTGCATCGCGAAACCCGAGAAACCCAATTTCTGCATCGCGAAACCCGAGAAACCCACTTTTTGCGTCGCGGAACCCGAGAAACCCACTTTTTGCATCGCGAAACCCGAGAAACCAGAAACCCTTGTCAGAAAAAATGGGAATGAGTTACCCCTTGTTTTGGACACTTTGAGGATAAAATTGGACACTAAAAATAAATTGATTGAAATCATGGATTTTTATTCCAATACTTGATGAATAATTAATTCCATCTAAATACTTGATCTTTTCGGAAGATTTTAACACTAAATACGTTAAATTTTGAATATGATTTGAGTTAAAATTTTTTTTGTTCAAAATTCAGTGTGAGCAATTGCTTACGAGAAATACAGTAGACTCTCACTCAATCGGCTCTTTTTCAATCGGGCGTCAAATTTTGTTGACAATTTTCACGTTTAATTATAAAGCTAATTCGCTCAAATTCGCTGTAGTTCTTCCTATTTTATCGTGATTCTTTATAATTGAGCGCTTTTTGTGGAATTTACAAAGGCTTTGACGCCCAAATCTATCGATAAACCGGATGACATTTCGCCCCATATTCCCGATTGAGAGAGTGTCTACTGTATGACAGAACTTCGTATTTACTTCAGTCTTATTTAGCTGTGATGATGTACTAACAATGTTTCTTCGCTTTTTTTGAGTGATATTATTGAATATTCATTGAAAATTGTGTTGATTCACGTTAGTGGTGATTTTTAAATTCGATATAAAGTGAGATTTGCCTTGTGAATTAGATTTTTCGTGTGAAAATGTGAAATTTTTTAAAACATTTACCAGTGGGGTGATACTCCTTATTTTGGACAGGTGTTTTTCTCACGAAATTTCGTGAAGTTTTAGCTTTTGTGATGACTAGGTTGGACAAATGCCTGGAGAAACAAAGGAGCATCATCTCTACGAAAGAGATGTAGCGAGAAATGCCTTGAAAGGCTCCCGGAAAGGCCAGGGAATGAGCGAATCCGCACGTACTTGGAGTACCGAAGTCAACTCACTTTATTGAATGATATGGAAAGCTTCCGGGCTTCTTGCGACATTCTACGTAAGATTAGTTCATGAAATGAAGAGCAATCGGCATCCTGTTGAGACGGATTTGCTGTCCAAATTTACAGCCAAGTTGTCCAAATTAATAACCAAGTTGTCCAAAATAACAGTCAAATTCACCTCTACATATCAATTCATTTTTAAACGTATTAAAACTAATTTTAGTAAAAATAAGACTATAAATAGCTTGCCAAGTTTCTAAACAACCCTTCTGAAAAGAGAGTAACAAAAAAAGTCAATTAGTATTGAAAATATCGCACTTCCAACTTGGAACATCGATGCTTATAAGCAGACTGTCCAAATTTATGAGCCTTTACCCTATTTGTTCCAAAAATTAGCTCGTCCAGGACACCATAAATTTTTGGCACAATCTTGTTCATTTTACGAGATTCAAAAAGATAATCAATATTAGTAACGAATTTGTTCCAAAACGTAGCTCTTCCACGGACACCGAAAATTTTTGGAATAAATTTCTACCTTCCAGGAGAAACAAAAAAATACCCAATATTAGTAACAAATTTGTTCCAAAAAATAGCTCGTCTAGTATAAAATCGTATCCCTCCTCTCACACTCAGTCACTCGTCACCAACGAAGCGAGGAGGACGCCAAATCTGTGGCAATTTTCGTGCAACATGGTTTTACTTTTTTAATTCGAGATTCTCTTCCCTTTCTGCTGCCAGCACTCGCATACGATTTCGTCATGCACGCGTCTGTATAAAACACTCTCAAGTAGATTTTTATTTGATGTTCCTTATGAACTTTCGCTATTGAAATCCATCTCGACTGAAGTATAGGCCTAAACTGTAAGACGGAATCTTTTACACGAATTTTTTCCTGAGAATGGAACAAAAAGATTCCCCATATGAGTAACAATTTCGTTCCAAAAATTACCTCGTCCACGGACACTGAAAATTTTTGGAACAAATATGTTAGAGATGTAGGAATAATATTGTTATAATAAAGTGTACCAATTTGTTACTGACAAGTGGGAACAAAACAGCCGAGTGCAATAAATTCTATTCCAACTTTCAGGAACAAATTTGTATAAAACGAAGTCAACTTAAATTTGTAGACATTCCACCGTATCAAAACGGTTCCAAAAGAAAACTCTTAACAATATTTCGTAACAAAAGTGTAAAGAAAACTTTTTGGAACAAATAAATATCATCTCTAGGTACAAATTGATTCCAAAAAAATTTGTTCCAAGGAAAACTTGTTCCAATATTTTGGTCAGTGTCCAAAAAATTCTACCGTGTTACTCTTGCAATCCTTAATAAATTCCAGTTAAAGCCCAAACCACAATGACTGAGAAGGTAAAGCATCGCCTGGAGCAACTGGATGACTTTACAGATGCCGCTTATCACATGCAAGATGTTAGTCAACAGGAATACGTATCGAGGATTGAGCAATTAAATCTGGAATTGGTTCAGGCTTGGAACAATGATCATCGTGTCACTGCCCTCAAAATTGCCATCCAATGTTCTAAGCTCCTGGCCGATACGTCAGTCATGCAATTCTATCCTAGCCAATTTGTCCTTATCACAGATATCCTGGATATTTTTGGAAAGTTGGTTTACGATAGACTGAAAGTCAAGGCAGGGTATATAAGGTAAATTGATAAAAGTCTGGGATGTGCTTCTTGAGCAAACTAAATAAAATTTTCAGACCTGGAAGCACCAATCCAGCAGCTCTTCCAGACAACTTTACTCCAGATATGGTACCAGAAATGGCCAAGGAGACTTGCCTAAATTGGTTTTACAAGATAGCTTCGATAAGAGAACTCCTACCACGATTTTATGTTGAAGCAGCAATTCTCAAGTGTTACAGCTTCCTCACGTCCACGGAGTTCAATCTCGCCCTGCTTCGTCTTACTCGGATAATTCGTGGAATTGGTGATCCTCTGGTGTCCATTTATGCTCGTTGCTATCTCTGTCGCGTAGGAATGACTGTAACATCCGATAGAGAGTACATCAAGGAGAACCTGACTGATCTCTTCACGGTCTATCATACAGTAAGATAATCCCACTGTCTTTCATTACTCCTCCTAATTCCCAACATTTCGGCAGATGTTCAGCCCAAGATTGAAGAACGAACTTACAAGACAACGCCTAGAGATGCCCACATACCTCAGTCTCTACATTCCAGCCCTGGACTGGATCATGCAGGGAATGGCTGTTCATACCCCAGAGCCGGTTCTCGATGAGATCTTAGACAAATGCCTGGGACAGAAGAACAATGGGCTGCTCCTAAACTCCGTTATGGCATCTTTCAGTTGTAACTTTTTAGCCAAACGTGCTACAAAACTCCTCCGTGCTATTGCTGACAATGCCTCAGCTGAAGACTTTCCTCAAGCTCAGCTACTCCGTGCCCTGGGTTCGTGCCTCGTGATGGCAACTCAGGTCCCTGATGAGAAGCAGCAAGTTTGGGTGGAGGCTATGAAGCTCATTGGAGAACTTAAAGTTCCGGGACAATTTATCCTGGCAATTGAATCATGGGCAGAATTTACGAGCAGCTCCTATAATTTGAGCCATGTGGCGGCGATTCTAGAAGATTTGTTGACGCATATGGGACAGAATCGTGTCTTTGAGCAACACTACGCAGAGATGCAGGTCGTGGTGGACAAAATCGTGTGCAATAGCAAGGATTTGGAAGGATTGCTAACTCTGGTAATTATTGTTTTTTTTTTTTCTTAGTAATCAGCTTATTTAATTTTATTGAGTTTATAGGCATTTTTAGCATTAATATTGATGCATATTGAAAATGTTAAGTTCTATTTTGTTCATGTCCTTCAAACAGGTTTAATCCAAGATTGTCTCGCAATAACTTTCAGAAATATTGGCTAGTATTTTGATAAAAATTAAAGGTCTTAAGTAAGAATTGCAAATCGGGATATCAACAGACATTCTCCTGATTTAACCCTTTAAGGACGAGAAGCTTTCCGCTGAGCGAAATTCAACGAAATCAAGTTTCCCTCGATATTTTAACCTAAATAAGAGATTTACGGTTAAAAAGAAATTTTTTCATCCCTAGAAGTCCTGGAAAACTATGGGTCTTATATGACCCAATCGTCCTTAAAGGTAAAAAAGCACAAAATTTTCCAGACGACTAGTTTATTCGTTTGCTCTGTTATTTTTGAAAGATAAGTAACTTGAATATATTTGTAATAATAAAAAATATTTGGAGTACGAGTGAAAATTAAAACGATCAAAAATTAATTTTTAACCAAAGAGCCACCTCACTCTTGAGGATCGCAAAATCGGTCAACGGGCGCATATGGCCAATGTCGTCGCGTGCCTATATAATCTCAATAATAATAATAATAATAATTTTTAAAAATCTCATTCAGTTTTTGGTCTCAAAGACTCTTGAAGACTTGTACACAAAAACAATAATTTTTATGAAAAAATGTATTAATTTATTTCATTTTTAATTTTTATGATATTCATCGAAACAATTGCGAGTACTGGTAACACAGAGATAAATGTCGCATGCCTCAGAAATACAATTGGTCTTATAATCCTCTTTTCTGATAGCACCATGTGCATGAATTTTTTTTTTCCATTTTTGAAGTCATGTACAAGAGTAAAAAGATATAAATTTACAACATATACGCAGAAGTATCTTATAAATTATCAAAAAACTACCTTCTTCAGTCAGTATTGCACTAGAAAATCTCAGCTAATTGATATATCACACAATATTACACGAATAATTAACTATTTTGCGCCCACATAAACAAAAACATGAAACATTCTAACCTCAAATCTTAAAAAATCCACTAGAGACGAATTCGGTGTTTCTTACCTTTAGGGACGATTGGGTCATATATGACCCATGAAAATTATGAAGCTTTCTTGAAAATACCAATAAACTATAATTTTTACTTTGTTGAGAAATATTATGTATAGTTATTATAATTTCTAGTCCCAAGAGGTTTTTGCTTAAAAAATTTGAAATATTAAAAATATTAAAATTCAAGCACCAACGTGAAAATTTGAAAATTCGTTATTTTTGAGCTCAAATATTTTTATATAGCAAATAGCTGGAGATTTTCAAAAAATATCCTAGATTCCTACATCTTTCTACTTTGTGATTTGGTAAAAACATTAGAAAGAAATAACTTCAGGTAGTCAGGAAAAATTATTTTCTCTATAGGACACGGGTGACCCAGTCGTCCTTAAAGGGTTAACCCAATTTTCGGTGTGATTTTTTTCATAATCACAGCTATTGTAATCCTCTAATTTGGTGATCGGTTTGATATTTCTAATTTACAGAGCGAGTTCGAAAATTTCCAACAGTTATTTTAAGATTCGGCCAATCGGCGCACAGTGGGGCAGAATATCCAAAAACCTGGCAAAAAATGTTTTATGGCATTTTTCCATTCTGAATGACTATAGTATGACTTATTTTCGAATAATTGTGCGGAATTAACACTTAATTGTTAAATTTTTTATCTTAGTATTACAAGAAAAATATTTATTTTTTAGTATGAAGACCTTAGAATTTTGTTTTGTAAAAATCTTGCTTTTGCAATTTTATGATCATTTCGAACCTTAGCTCTTTGTTCCAAGGAGAATATACTATTTTAAGTGGTAAATCCTATCACGTTATCCTTTTCGAGGCATTAATGATAATCAAGGATTTTAGAGAAAAAATTGGAACATTACCGGATAAATGATGAGATATGGATGTTATTTATTCTAAAAAAAATGGACCTCAAGTTTTCCTCTACACTAAGGTACTTTTTGCAAGCATCCAGCCATTTTCTATATAGTAAATTTTTAAGCTAAAAAATGCCGAAGTTTTAAATCCTCGAATTGAAAATTGATTTTAATTATTTTTTATGCTTCCAATTTTTTTTAAGCAAAATCGTTTTGGAAAAAGAAACTACAATACTCAAACATAATATTTTTCATTAAAGTGAAAATTTATCATTCATTAGTATTGTCAGAAAAATTAGTTACATTTTTGGGCTATATTTGTCTCTATTGCTCATAGAGGCAAAAAATAAACCGAATCAGACTCTGTTGGATTTCCTAAGGTTAGATGTGAGACCTTTTACCAATTTTGTCTATCGGTTTCATTTTTATTGCTGATTAAAATTAAAATTTAATTTAATTTTCAAATGGCCATTATATCTGGTTCTAAATGACAGAATTTGAAAAATTTTGATGTATTGGAAAGCTCTCGTGGAGTACTACAACCCTTTTGACACTCCAAGTTCCGATTATTCGAAATATCGACTTTGAAAAATTGATTTCAAATATTTCGAAAACTAGACGATGCTTTTTCTTTAAATTTTAGTAAGGGAAGTGTACCACGGATCGGAATGTTAAGAGACGTGCTCCATATTTAGTTGAATAAATGAGTTCCAAAACACTGTTTGGCATTTTTTTACATGCCAATTGATATATTAGTGATCCATTTAACCATTTTCGTTTATTGACACTTTTGCCAATTACGGAAATTAATAATATATAGGTGTAATTGTAACGACGCAATGTGTTCCGCGGATCGGAAGGGACTTAATCAGGTGTTCCACGGATCGGAAGGGGGTGAGCCACGGATCGGCAGACGTTTTTGATGAGGATTCTCCTGCTTACTTGGCATCTAAATCATTCTACAAGGCTTCATTGAAGCTTCTTTGTCATTCTTACACTCTGTGCACTATGTACTCACATGATACAACTTCTAAAATTGTTAAATTTAATGAAACTCACTAGTAAATTGTTCTATCACAACAAAAACATCTAATAATGGCTGTGAAGATGACAGCTGAGCGCACTGAGCGCAATTTTCCACGAAAAAAATGTGCCGATTCGAGGAACAGATGAAAGAAAACGTACTTGTACGCAAAAAATAATTTATTTTCAATATTCCTTGCCGAAACAATTGAAAAAGTGTATTGATAGTGAAATTAGAGTCTCTTAATATTAATTTTTTAATTACCACAGATTTGTAAATCATTTTAATCAAAGATAATTCCTCATATTTTTGCAGACAAATTCTCACGTGAAATATTAAGAAAGTGATGAATAGCGGATTTTTTGCTAAGACTCTGATACAGTGATTCAATAAATAGGTAAATAATAGCAATTTTGTTTGAAACTCGACGTGAAAATTGCTTCTGTAGATTAAATATGAACTAACGTGATGCATCTTGCTAAAGAAAGTTACTAAAATACAGTGAATAATTTTCAAAAGCACATTTTATTTTGGGGTTCCGATACGCGGAACAACCTTCCGATCCGAGGAACACTGACGATCGCTGGTACATTTACCTTATATTGTAGATAAGATCGAGACCTTTCCAACGGTGGGTCGCACTCTCACTCTGCCCCCGATGTTCTCTGACCCGAGCTATAATAAAAAATATCTTCACCGGACTTTATTTTTGGTGTTTATTAAGCGATTTCGGTGAAATTTCAGTATACAGTAGACTCTCTCTCAATCGGGCATATGGGGCAAAATGTCATCCAAATTATCGAGAGATTCGGGCGTCAAAGTCATTGCAAATTACACAAAAAAATATTCAATTATAAAGAATCAAGATAAGAGCCGATTGAGCGAGAGTCTACTGTATATATTATATACGTGGGTCGCATCCGTTCCAACTCCATATCGAACTTGACCATATCGGATTACTACATCGTACGTGGCCGAAGTCTATCTCTAATGTTTATGAACCGATTTTAATCAACTTTCTTTTTCTTTTGTTGGCCTTGTGTACTCAAAATATTTAAAATATGAAATGACCAGTGCTAAGCCCAGATAAGCTTATGGTAGCTGAGATTCTTTACAGACGACTTCGAAGAGCGTACAACTTGGGGTCCTTGCAACTCGTAATACTTGAAAATTCGATATTAAATTGAATTTTGGGCGTAAAGAATCGCGTCGAGCCAATGTTATCCGTTTCAGTCTCTGAGAAAAGTTTGCTCGACACGATTCTTTACCCACAAAATTCAATTCACTGTCGAATTTTCAAGTATTTCCAGTTGCAAAGGCTCCGAGTTGCACGCATTTCGAGGTCGCTTAAAAAGGATCTCAGCTACCATATCCTTATCTGGGATTATCTGACTGGAAATGATAATCACCTTAACATTTTTCACGATACTCTACCTTATGCTCGAAATTTTAAATTACAATCGAATTCGTATGGGTTCCGTTCGTGCCACAAGAATTTCCGAAGTGTATTAATTAGAATCTCAAGAACTATAAGAATATCTGATATTTTAACTAGCCATTTTAGAATTGTATTTTTTTTTAATTGGTCATTTTTTCTTTAAATTACTTTAAATTACTATGGAATTAAATTTGTCTATAAATCACCACAAAACCATCTTGAAGTTGAAAATTGCTTAAGAAGAGGGGGTCTCAAAAGTCTTTAACCTTTTAATTAATGAATTGAACAAAACGGGTGAAAATAAGGCTTTTGATCTTGAATAATTCAAGATGGCGAATTAATCGGTGAAAGGTGTCTGAGGACGAAATGAACAGCTGGACTATCTACATAAGGTAATGTCATTTGAGGAGGGGTCATCGAAGACCGGAAGTCGATATCTCTTACGGTTTGAATTTTATATGGGTCAAAAGACTGAAAAAGTGCAAAAAATAGTATTTTTAAATTAGGGCTATTACCCTTACTTTACCGATTCACCGCCAATTATGACCGATGCAGTCGGGTTCAGAATTAAAATATCTTTCAAAAATGTCCAAATTTAACCAAATTTGTTGAAAATTAGACCCTCCAGGGTGGTTCACCTTTGACCTTGAATAATTCAAGATGGCGAATTAAGCGGTGAAAGGTGTCTAAGGACGAAATGTTCAGCTCGACTAACTACAAAATATATCCGAAAATCATTGAAATCGGTGGGGCCAATTTTTTGCAATGTCAAAAAAACATGTTTTTGGAGGGATAGAAGGGTACTTTGGTGAAGTTATTTCTCTAGAGCATGCTGACTTGTCGGGGGGCACCGAAGACCGGAAGTCAATATCTCTTACCGTTTAGCAGCCAGGATGATGAGAATTTGAAAATAATATGGATTGTGAAAACTGCTTTCTCTTGGAGTTCGAGCAGTTAAAATCAATTCTGCATCGAGATGAATCCAGTAAAAGCAAATTTTCTCTCTCATAGCTACAAAATATCTTATTGTATCGTTGCACAATAAACAGAATATGGTAAATAATAATATTAACATTTTAAATTGCATGCTTCCAGGACAATTTCATGCCTGTCCTGGATCTCTTTCAGAAAGAGTCTGTGAAAATGGACGTTTGTCGGAATATTATGATGGTGTACAAAGATAAAATCGAGGGAAAAACTAATGATCCTGTCACTACAAATGCTCTTATGTACATCTGTCGGGTGCTCAATGACTCCGTCAAGTGAGTTCTAGATTGTTCTTTTAAATTGCTATTTTCTGCTTTACTGAATTTTATATTTTTCAGCGCTTTGACCGTGGAGGACGAAAGACGCCAAATTGGGGGTTTAATCAGTCACATGATAAAGCAAGTTGATTTTGGGCGAGACTTTGAGTCTCAACTGGCATTTTATGTAGATGCCCGGGCTGCATTTCTAAATCTGGACACAGTTTATGCTACTCTCATTCACTGTGTCAATAATTTAGCCATGGAGACTAGGAGAATGATCCGTGGCCAGCATTCGCGAAAGACTGCAGCTTTTGTAAGAGCCTGTGCAGCTTATTGCTTTATCACGATTCCAAGCATTGTGGCAGTGGCCACAAGGATGGATCTCTACTTGGTGTCTGGAAGCGTGGCCCTGCAGAATTTGTGCCTGGGTCAAGCAGATTCCTGCCTAGAAGCTGCAATAGAACTGATTCCAGAACTTCCAGCTGTCGTGGAAGTCGATGGGAAGCTCAAGAGCACAGAAAATTATCTTACAGGCTACATTGGATCCCTTCTATCTACTTTAATCATTGTCCCAGATAGTCCAGACAGGGGTGTTCTCTTCCTCCTGAGACTCCTTCTGGACAAACTCAAACTTTACCAGTTTGACGAAGCTCATTCCCAGTGCGAAGCTACTCTCACTAATATCTACTTAAGTGTCCTGGATATGCTGTCGACAGCAGCTCAGGATTCTTACCCCTATCACATTCCCGGAATTGTGTCAAATGATGAGCTGTATGGTTCCGATCCCAAGTTCATCCATGAAATTGATGGGTTGAGCAGCAAAATTGCCGATCAAATTCTAATTAATCTGAAGATCTTGGCTGACAAAGGCCAATTCAAGGTACAGAGCAATCTAGCACTGGAACTTTTTACTCGCATCGTTAGGGGCACGGATATCACAAGAGACAAGCAATTCACTCTGGCAGTGAATCTGTGGAATTTAGTAACGAAGAACAAGGCTCTTTTGGATGGAAAGGCCCTAATGGGAGTTCTGGGAATTGTTGAACAGACGAGGAAGGCACACGGGAATACAGTTTTGGGGAAGCGTCTCGAAGAGTTGGTGATGCGCATGAGAAATAAATTGTAACAATGTAACTCACCAATAAAATTATTAGTTAGGAATAATTATACGAGTTTTCATTGGTTCTCAGCTCTTTATGTATAACCAATTTGATAATAAATTTATTAGAAAAAAATAAACAAAGGATTTTTTAATATACAAATACCAAATCCCTTACAATATGTTTTTTTATTCCTGAATCAGAAATGGAATAATTTAATTTTAAAAGAATTAAAGTTTACTCTATAATAATTTAATATTCCAGGAAATCCTTTTCCAGTGAGTTTACTTTAAGTTCTCGGAACCTGTGGTAGAAAATTAAAATGAAGTTTTCCGCAAAATGTGTTGGAAACTTCTCGTTTTATTTTGCGGTTTTGTATTTATTTCAAGTCATGCATTTGCACATTTATTGCAAAACTTTAAGTAAGGATTTAAAATGCAAAATATTTTATAATATAGTTCACTTTTTAATTTAGAATTTAGGTACAGGAAAAATTATTATTATAAATATTTCAAAATAGATTTTTGTCTCTAATTTTCTTATAAGGTGTCTTGTTTTCTAGGTACGTAATGATTTTCTATTGATTTAAAAAACTGATTAATAAATCTTCAGAAAACCAAGCCAGATTTGAGACTTGGTCTAAGTCAATATAACTTTAAAGCGTTTAATGAATAAACTAAGATTCTTTTATCTCTTATCTCTTTCGCGTCACACTTTTATTCAGCAGATGAATTCATGTAAATTTGAGTTTTTCCTAATGCTTTATGATCAAATAGTTCAGAGAGGAAAAAAAAATTCCATTGCGTGAAAACTCGGAAAAACTTCGGGTCATATATGACCCTATTGTCGGCAAGGGAAGTATACATACCATTTTCAAAATCTATATCACGGGTTTTCTAAGAGTTTTTTTTTGCTTTAAGTTATTAATTTGGCCAGAACCATGGCAAACTGGATTGTCTTGATGAACACTGTACTCCTGGAGTTCAAGGAATCTTCCTGGCAATCCCTTGAACAGCCACTGTCACAATTTTTTGAGTGGTATTTGGCAAAAATAAACTTATCTACAATCTACATACAGTACAGTAGAGTCTTCTAAATTCGAACGCTCGGGGGGTATTTTTGACATTTCTCACCTCCCAAATTCGAACGATTTTTTCAAAACTAACGAAATTTGTGTGAGATTAAATTGTACTTTGAATCAAATTCTCGTACTTTCTCGCAAGTTTTTGTGGTAACATACTTCCTTTTCATTTTACACGACTATAATGTATGTAAACATTCAGGAAGAAGCACATAAATATGATTTTCATTCACCTAGAATACGGACCTTCTAACATAACCTCACAATTGACATTTTGAATCCAAACGGCGTTCGAATTTGAGAGATTCAGATTTGAGAGACTCTACTGTAGGTAGACTGTCGCTTATCCGTGAGAGCGGTACCAAAATGTCATACGGATTTTGAGTCATACCCATCAAATTGTTTGAAATCCAACGATTTTTTGTTTACATTGAAAATTTATGGAGTGAATCCTGACCTGACTGAATCCGGCAGTCTCTCTAAACATGCGTACTGTCCAAAAAAGTTACAGTGAGTAAGAATTACAGTAGATAGAGCACATTTGCTTAATAAAAAAAACCCAAAACGGGAACAATGTGTCATCAAAATTTTGAAAATTCAACTGTCTCACGGATTTTTTTATGTCACCCGGAAAAAGAGTCCACGGATAAGCGAGAGTCTACTGTATTTATTCACACACAATACAATTGCACAATATGGGGCGCTTGCAGAATACTCTAATTGCAAAATATGTTATAATTCATCAGATATAAGGTGAAATGTCCAGGAGCAAGATATCCCACCTGCATTTCACAAAGAAAAACAATGTCCCAACTACATTTCGCTGTAGGATTGGCACGAAAACACTTTCATAAACTTTTACCCTTGCCGACAATAGACATGACGGAAAATAGAACATTCCGTCGAATTGGTTTTTTGATTTGAATTCTGGTAACCAATTTGTTTTCTTGGATAGTTACTCTATCTAAATAAATACTAAATCAATAGAGTTTGTGACGAATTATTGTACAAAATTTAAATTCAGTGACTGTTTAGACAACAGCTCCCCGCGCAGGCATTAGATTTTTTTCTTTTGAAAACAATAATCTATTAATCCGTAAGGAAATAATTCCAAAATATGAACGAACACTCTTATCTCTAGTATTTCTAGTACATTGACTGAATGGGTTAAGTTTTTCTCAAGGAAAGTCTCCAAAAATCAAGTCGCAATGATTGAATTTTTAAATTCTTTTTTTAATGAAATTTCAGAAAACGCAGTTTAAATGTTGTACTTATACTTTGCTTAACAATTTGACTTAAATGTTTTATTAAAGTTGAAAAAAAAGGTAGAGAAAATGTGTTGTTTTTTAGTCCTTTTTGCCCGCTTATAACCCCTTAATTCACTAAAATAAATTGATGTCTTTTGGATGATAAGGGAGACTGGGGAGATTTGGGACACTTTTTCATGTTTTGACTTTGAGACAGAATTCCAAAAAATGACGATACTTTATTACAATTTCAGGCGGTCTATAGGATAGGGAAGACTGGGGCAAAATTTGTCAAAACGAAAATTTCAATATTCACTATTTTCTAAAATGAAAGAGACTGAGACTTGAATTTTTTATTATAGATAGGCTTCATGAATCTTCTTAAACTCACAAAGTTTCAAGGGATTCGAGGAAGGATTATGTAAAATAAAAAATAACGAAATGTTGAGCCCTAATTTTGGAATATTTAGAAAATATCAATTCCGATTAGCTCAATGTAAGCACATTTCTCGTTAAAATAGAGAAAAATTATCTTTGACAAAGTTGTAGAGGTAGAGGAATAAATTTCCTATAAAAAAAAGAGTCTATTTGATATTTTTAACGTTTGCGAGAGTAAAACGTCACAAATTATCCGAAGACTGGCAAAATTTGCTCCAGAAATTTTGAAAATCTCCACAAAATCGACTTTTAGAAAATGATTGGAAAATCACATTTCTTTCGAGATAGAGGAAAATAGTCTTCTGCAATGTTGTAGAGCAGTAAATTTCCTATAAGTATATGCTCATTATAACTTGACGCTTTGTCCCAAACCTTCCCGATTTGAGGCAGTATGGGACGGAAAAGGGGATGTTTGGGACGCATTTTTTCGCATAATTTGCATTATTGGAGCATGCTAATTAATTTTAAGTACTAGATTAAAAATATTTCTGACAGAAATAAAAATGTCTAATCTTTTATTTCATTCTTAGAAATTAATATCAATCTTATTTGCAAATAGAGTCATTTTTTGTCAATCATTTATTTAATGTATTTTCTTCTTATTCGCCATCCTAGCTTTCTTTGCTTTTTTATTCTAAATATTGGAATCATCATCATCGAATTCCTCAGGCACGTAGATTCTCTTAACGTGCCTACGATTGAGTAGCGGTTAAATCACATTTATTTCAATAATTAATGAAAAATCGTCTCGTCCCATATACTACCCCTGTCCCAAACTCCCCGGTCTCCCCTATATACTCACTCACAGAAAAAAATCGAGAATGATGTCCTTCTCCTTTTGTGGAAAAACATAAATAAAATAGTGCTTTTCAAAAAAAAAAGTTCAAGACGGATAATATAACTAACCTGAAGTTTCATATTCGAATTTTTCACTAAACAACTGAACTTTATCACTAAACACGATTCACTGCAATTATTGGTTCATTCTTGTCTGAAGAATTGTTCAGCGAACTTTATGAACACTCTGAAGAACAATAAAAAAACACACGTGAATTAGGCAAACTCGATTTGATTTTTGAGCTTGCTTTACTTTCTTTTTAGAAAAATGCTCTACACGTCCTTTTTGTCAGTATTCCTCCGTCAGATAAAATAAACTGACTTAATAGAACCCCTATAGCAGCATAAGGAAGTTAGAATTCAGAGAATTCTGACAAATTAAAACAAGAGTGATATTTTAAAGTTTTACAAATATATTTATTCGAAAAGAATTCAGACATGAATAAGTGTAAAATTAAATGCAGATGGCTTAATTCAGCTATCGAGAGTGTACATTTATTTGAAGTTGCATAAGAGACTGAGTTTTTTGGTCTTGAGAAGTTCCTGCAATTCTTCCAAGGATCGCGTTTCAGTGAGACAAATTATTAAATAAAAATAAAAAACAAACAAAAATCAATGAAAAAAATCAGCCAATTTGCAGAAAATAAATCCAGCAAAAAAAGTCACAGAACAAATGATTTATCATACATTTTTATTATCCACTTTAAAATTTAGTCATTCTCAGAGTCATCTTCGAAAAAATCATGCTTTTATAGAAGATTTTACTGATTCGTTGGCCCCAAACTTTTTCTGGATTGCACCAAAAATTTTTCTCCCTCTCTCCTCTACACCCTCCTTTTCAAGCAATCCACATAGAATGGGAATGATAACTTTTTTGTTCATCTTCTTCTTCTGACTTTAACCACGGAGGGGCCATCGTATTCGTAACAAAAATAAATAACAGATGGAATAAACAAGAGTAAAATAGAAAGATACATGAATTTCCGAAGGATTATGGTACATTTTTATCATCATTATCCCATTCACTTTTGTATCAAATAATGCTTCTCTCTAAAAAAAAAAAAAAGATTTAAATAACTTAAGAATAGAATCATAAGTTTTCATCCTTTTTTAAAGTGTTACTTTTTTTTTCTTAAAATTCGACAAGCTCTTGGTAATTGTTCTATTTGTTTTTTTTTTCTTCTTCCTTTCATCCTTCACGTTTATAATCATCTTAAGTTAAAAATACACTGAAAGTCTCTTCTATGTAAAAATTGATCTTGTGCTTAAAAGATTTCATTGAAATATATTGTGTCTTTTGAGAGTTGTATTATTTTCCTTTTTTTATCTCTTGTATTATTATCGTCTTATAAAAAAGTCCTTAAGTATTGAACAAGAAAACATACACAAAATATATTAGGAAATGTTTTCAATTAAATTTTCTGGCAATGTACCGTGTTTAAAGCATTTTCTTCTCACTTCATTTTAAAGATAAAAATGTATTTCTTGCTTTTTTTTCTCAAATTTATTTGTTGTCCATTTCATTCTTCTCTGTATTGTTTCTTTTTTTTTTGTTATTTCTAATTGAAATATCTTTCGTCCCTTTTGCTGTAAATGTGTGTTTGATAGTTAGTGTATAAATTGAACAAAGAAAAAAAGTAAAAGGTCTTATAAAGTTATAATAGATGTAAAATACCGCTTAAATTGAGATGAAATGCAGAACTGATGTTTTTAGGATTAATTTTCCACATTCATTATTTTTCACTTTTTTTTCTCTTTAAATATTAGAATTACTTGTTACGAAATAAACAAATAATCTACACGTTGTTCACTGTTCATCGTTTGCTTTTTGTATCTTTTTTTTCCTATCCTTTTAAAAAGTTTATTTGCAAAGTTACAGTTATCAACTAAAAAAAAACATATAAATTAAAAAAAAATTGAGACGGCAATGCTTTCTACTTGATTTTTTTTTTACCTTTTATACTCAATACATTATATTTAATTTAGTATATACTGTGACATATACCACTGTTAATTTCTTAAGTTCATTGTAACCTAACAATAGTAGCAATGCATGTTTTCTGTTTTCTTCACCAAATTCTCTACCATTGTTTTATTCATCATGTTATCCACTTTTTTTTTTAATAATTTATAATACCAAATTTAATGCCTGATTATCTCATTTGTTTTCTGCGCTTTTTTACTATCTTGTCTTCACTACGACTGATGATTTTTCTTTTAAACATTATATTCTCATTCAATATTTTATAAGCTGTCACTATTAATTTTACAAATTCATTCATGAAAAATAACTTTTAATAATGTGTAAGTAATATATATTTATCTTCATTATGCCGTAATTCAAAGTAATATATTTATATTTTTTTCCTTATAGCAATTATTACAAAGTCTGCAATGCAATGTGTTTTCTCCGCATTTATTCCTTTATTCTGCCATTCTCTTCCAATTTTTTTTTACTTTTTTTTTAAATTTAATAGTAAATATTGTATGCTGATGATGTGTTGTTGCTGTTTTTTTTTACTCAAAAATTTTAATTTGCTTTTTACTCTGTATGATTATTTTCCACCATGTTTTTTTTTCTTGTCAATTTATATTAAGATTTTTTTTTATCTTCTTATTTTGGGATTGTGTCTATTAAGATGAAACAATTACACTTACTTAATGCTTATACTAATAATTTATTTTTTATTCTTTTTTTATTATTTTTTATTAATCTTATAATTATAATTAATTAGGATTAAAACACCTAAATTACGATACGTCCTGGTCTTCGACGTCCTGAATTTGTTCCTTTTGCTCTCCTTCACCTGATAATTCAAAAAAAAAAAAAAGAAAACCACATTCAAAAATTTGTTTTTTATACCCCTATCTCAGTGTTTCTTTAATTTAAATATATTTCCAAGTTTAATTGTTTTTCAATATATTTGATCATGAAAATAAACACTCTAGTACAATTACTAAAATAACTACGATTGATTTTACACGGAACATAAATTTAAAAACGATTATATCTGTACAATTTTTATAGCTTGCGTGTGATGCAAATTTTAATTATCGAAAAGATGGATTAACATTCAATTCAATTTAGTCAAGCATTATCGAGATAGATTGTGGCGGAAAAAAATATAGTATCCCTAGTCGACTGCAAAATGTTCAAAGTTTTAAATAAGTTTTACAGTGCCCGCTTTGTAATCCGGATGGATTTTTTGAATTTGTGCAACGTCTCAAAAATATTATAAGGTTTTTTTTTGTAGAATTAGAATAAAAGTTTTAAAAAAGATTAAAAAGACCTGCACAGTAGGTACAAAATATGCTCGTCAAATGATCATTTTACGAACAATGTTTGTGAAAAAAGTACAAAATTTTACGAACTTGTTTGTGGATTACACGATTCACGATCATTTCGTAACTCCCCCATAGGAATTCACAAACATTTACGAACATTTTTACAAAATATTTTTTTTCTGTGCGGGATTATACATCTGATGGGATTATTCGAACATAGTTTTGCATTTTTGCCTACAATTGCGGACCAATTTGTGAAATAATTCTTGAAATACGCCCTAAATGTATACTATTACTTGAAAATGTATACTATTATGTGACAATTATGTTGGAAAACACTTTATGGTTATTTATCAGAAAAAAAATTATTTATTTTATCAAGGTAATTTTTTGAATATCCTAACAATGTATTGAAGAACTGATACCAAAAAGTAATATTTAGGGTAAGTGTGCCGAATTCCGGCCAGCTTGCAATTTCGGCCACCTTTTTTGTTCCTCGAATTTCCATGAACGTTTAGATTTTACGTACTCTAGACATTATACCGTCGTTGCGGGTGACTTTGCACTCGGGGGGTGACTTTGCACTCGGGGGGTGACTTTGCACTCGGGGGGTGACTTTGCACTCGGGGGGTGACTTTGCACTCTGCTGTTCGTGAGACTTTGAACAATTCTAGCACTTATTGATAGTCTTCGCCGATCCGGTCTACCATATCAAAGTATATAGGGATATGTTAAGTACCAATTAAGGTACAATGATCCTCAAAAGGATTCTTGTAGTTTCAGTAATAGTCAATGAAATCCTAGTATAGGTATTTTGTCAAAAAACTACTCCGCGAAAAAGTTATCTGAAGATGCAATTCCAAAACCGATTTCAGAGAAGTAAATTGCCCAAATCTATTCTAAATTTATCTGGCTAGAATAATCCACTTCGATTTTGTTCATTATTTTTATTAAAATATTTTTTTTTCACTACAATCTTCCTAAGAACGCATGATTTATATTATAAAAATGCATGTAATGGTCTTTCTTAAGCTTTATTATAGAAGTATTAATATAGTAATAGTAATATTTATTTAATCACAAAAATAGGGTTCATCCCTCTTACAATTGTGATAAAGAAAAAAGAAAAACAAGTTAAAAAACAGCAGCAAAAAAAAGGGAAAAAGAAAAATAAAAGAACAATTTACAATAGTATAAGAAAGGTAAATGAAAATTAAATAAGAAAAAAAAATCCAATATGTGTTCTCTTAAGATTCAGCCTGAAAAAAGCGTCGGATGCCATCTGCAGACCTACGCAGATCACTTGGAACGGAGTTAAAAATAACTACGCCCTTTACAAATAATGACCGGTAAAGACAGTCACTCCTGACCTTAGGCACTATGAGTCCCCGAACCCTGGCCGAGCCCCCCCCTAACCAGAAGACTCGATAGGTACTGAGGACACCCAAATATTAACAAATTAAATAGAAAGAGCACAGCTCTTAAGTTTAAGTGTGAAGTAAGGTCACAGCCAATGAATACATTTCTATGGGGAGTGATATGGTCCCGGCGATTTAAGCCGCAGATATACCTGACACAATTATTGAAAGAAACTGTTAGACGACGGATGGTGTCACTATCCGCCGAAAAGAAGAGTTCTGCTCCGTAGTTAAAGAAAGGAAGAAGAAGCGCTCTCGCGAGGAGCAAGCGAGTGTCATAAGGTGTGATGTCCCGGAAGCGTCGAAGGGTGTACAAAGAATAGTTCATCTTACGGCAAATTGATGTGGCATGATCTGACCAAGACAAAGAGGAATTGAAGATTACACAAAGGTTTTTTACCTGATCAACAAAGGGAATAATTTCTCCGTGAAGGAGTAGAGGATAAAAATCAAAAGAAGCTGTTCTCTTATAAATAACGATGGCTTGAGACTTTTTCGGGTTTAAAAGCAAACCATTCGAAGACGCCCAGTGCTCAATATTAGAAAGGTTGGAATTCATATGTTCAAAGGCGCCCAAGGGACTGGTAGGATCACCATCCACATAAATTTGAAGGTCATCTGCATAGAGATGGAATAGGCAATTTAACAAAATTGAAGGTAAATCATTGATGAAAAGGGAGAATAAAAGAGGGCCGAGTATTGAACCTTGGCCAATGCCTTTGCTTAGAAATGCAGGTGGTGAATTATTGTTACCAAATTTTACAATTTGTGACCTACCAACAAAGTAGGATTGAATAAGGGCAACAGCGGAAGAAGAAAATTTGAAGAGACTACACAACTTGTAGCAAAGGAGGTTGTGAGGAAGACTATCAAAGCCCTTAGTAAAATCTAGAAGAACTAGAATCACAAAACGACCACGGTCAATAGCTGAAGAAATGTCATAATTTACCTTGAGAAGTGCGGAGGTGGTACTGTGACCTTTTCGGAAACCCGATTGAAAATCACAGAGAAAGCCATTGTCAGTCAGATGTTGAGAGATTTGTTCATGCAGAATAAATTCAAAAGCTTTTGAAAGGACAGGGAGAAGGCTAATAGGTCTAAAGTCAGAAGGAGATTTGGGATTAGAAATTTTGGGAATTGGAACCACAAGGGCCCGCTTCCAAGTATCCGGGTAAGTTGAACTTGTAAGGATGTGATTGAAGATATTAGTGAGCACTGGAGTGATCACCGGGAGAAGAATTTTTAAGAAGTCAAGGGAAACGCCATCACACCCAACGGCACTTGACCTGACACGGGAGATAGCATGAACGACGTCCGCTTGCGAGACGCAGCTAAAGCTAAAACCCTCCCAGAGCGCGAGAGGAAGAGAAGGGGAAGCCACAGTCGCAGCGGAAGAAGAGGAGAAAAATGTACACAAATCATGAGCAGTAATGGAAGAACTATCACTAGGTGAAACAGAAGGGCGCAAACCTAGTTTTTTAATGTTGCTCCAGAGAGTTTTTGGGGGGAGCATTGGATTTAGGCAACTATTAAAGTGCTTCTTCTTGCGATTTTTGATAAGGTTACGCACTTTGTTTCGTAGGCGCTTAAAATTAACATGAACACTTGTACAACCAGATCGCTTCCACTTCTTGTATGCAAAATCTCTGCGCTTAATCATTGACACAACGTTATCGTCAATCCAGGGGGTGGAAAAAGGCGGAATGAGTGAGCGCTTCTTGGGCACAACTCTCTCAAATAAATCATTAATAGTGTTTGTAAAATGTTCTACCTTTCCTGTGGAAGTGGCCTCAAAGTAAATGTCTCCCCAATCCACCTGCAGGGCCAAAGCTCGGGCAGCCAAGCCATTACAGTTACGAATATCATAAATTATTTTATATTTGTTAACAGGTTTAGGTAGACGTAAATTGTAAGAGGCATAAATCAAATCATGATCCGAGATTCCTGGAAGAGGAGCCTGATTATGTTGCAGTATCCTCTGAGAATCACAAGAGGGTAGAATCATTAGATCCAACAGTGAACCCAATCTAGTAGGGTTAAAAGGGACATAAAAAAGAGAGCGTGCCGATAAAAGATCAAAGAATTTTTTTGATAAAATACTGTTCAAATGGAGGTTGACATTAAAATCACCCATGATTACAAAATTATCATATGAAAGAGCTAGATCTAAAAAGCTTTCTAACTCAGCAAGACTCGTCACTGGGGGAGGATTGTAGCAGGAGAACATAGTGATGGTTACACCAGATGATACAACACAAACTCCTATGTACTCAAGCCTACCAAAGGCACCGGAGCAGAGTAGAGAAGATTTAAGGCAGCTGCGGACGTAAATTCCAACACCACCACCCCTCCCCTGACCAGACCTATCACATCTGAAAAATTGAAAGTCCCGAGCACCAACCGATTCCATGGAGTCGGAGGAATTCAGCCAGGTCTCGGAAACACACAGTACCGAAATCGCAGAGTTATGCAAAAGAGCCCGCAGTTCATCAATATGCCGTCTAACACTACGGGCATTCATATGAGCAAGGACGGAAGAAAAGCGAGAGTCAGTAGTGATCTGAATCTGGCTTATAGAGAGAGAATTAATTACCACATCATCTACATCTTCAGACTGAATCTGAGAAAGTAAAGAAGCATCATTAAAATTAACCCTTAATAAATTATCAGACGAAAAAGTGGAATTCAAAGAATTAGAGAGGGATGACCCACAAAATAAGTTCAAGTTCTTAGAGCAGTTCACAGCAGCAGGCAAGACGTCATCAGAAAAAAGTGCTGCCGGAAAGATTAGCACCTAGATCCAGATTCAAATCGTTCGCAACAGCCACGGGAGAAACATCCAATGAGGGGCACTCAGGAGAATTACCGGAAAACGGGGCAATCATCAGCATCAGATCACGGTCAGATGAACATGACTGATCATGTGGAAGACAAACCGTTGAGTGACGAGGAAGCCTCAGGTGCTCCAACACGGTCCTGCCCGAGGGCCCCAGCGGACTTCGCGGCCGTAATGGGCTCAGAAACCGTATCGGGCTTCGGAGCAACGGCAGGATTCGGGGCCGAGGTGGGCTCAAGTCGCCCACGAAAAAGATCAACAAACTCAGACCTGAGCTAAAAGAAAAGCCGAAGTGAATTTGGTGGTGCCAGTTGGAATTCTTCGAAATGCCGCGAAAATTCACGTAGAGAAAATGACAGGTTTTTTTAATGTGAAAATTGTTTAATTCCTTACAAGGGAAGTACTCGAGTCATCAAATTCAGAAAAATCTGAGGCTTTGCTCAACTACGCATAAAGGCATCAAATTAAACGTGGTATATTCAAAAAGTGCGAAATCGGGTTAATTTTTTTTTTTTAAATTCCCCAAAGTTGAAAATGACACCTTACGCAGCACATAATAAAGAAAATTCGTATGGGACTGCATGCGGCGCTGGCTCAGCGGTAGCGCACCGAGCGTTCAACGGGAGTGCCGCGGGTTCGATCCCCTGGCTCCGTCTGTTTTTTTTTCCTTTTGATATCTTTTTTTTTTTCAATTAAAAATTCTATTCTTTATTAAGTAGTATTATTGTAGTGTAAATTGCTTATCTAGAGTGCTGAATTAAAATCCCCAACAAATTTTTAAATAATTTTAAACCACTTAAATGACGTAAAATACTTTCTATTCATCAAACTGCAATAAGCTTCTTTTTGATAATTTTTTATCTCATTATTCTGAAGACCACCTTAGTCACTTGGAATTCTGTTTTGGGGCGGGATCAACAAAACATGATGAGACTAAGCAGTCAGCATTGTTTTACATCAAATTTCGGTAGAAAACTTGTTTTTTCGACTGTAACACGGAAAATTGAACACTTTTGCCTCTAACAAAAGGAGATTTTTAGCCCTGGGAGTGGTTTAAAATGCATATATATCGGCAATATGGACAAATTCGGATGAAAGGTGATAGGATCTTGTCATTTTTATGGAAATTTTTTGGTTGTCAATTTTCATCCCTTTCAAGACCTTAATTAATCCCTTATTTTTGTTCATTAAACATTTTTCTTACAAAATTTCAGCAAAATTCATGAAAAACTTTATAAAAATGATTCTAATTAGCTTAACAAAGTTACTAATTGAATTACTAAAAGATATTTACCTTCACTGATTGAAAATAAATACCCTGAAGCCAAATTTATTGAGTGGAGCTATAATTATTGCCACCCGAAAATCGCCATATTGATAAAGATTCTATCACAGTACTCACAGTTCTAACGATATGAAATTCAAATGGCAATTTTTCATATTGGTTTGAAAATACCTTCAAATGATTTTTTTATTTTTTTCCAAAAAATTTTTTTTTTCAGTATGAAAAAGTGGAGCTATGATTATTGCCAGCAGTGTAGTAAATTGATTATTTGATAAATTATGGGATGCACTTTCATCGCTTTTAAAAATTTGTTGGGGATTTTAATTCAGCACTCTAGATAAGCAATTTACACTACAATAATACTACTTAATAAAGAATAGAATTTTTAATTGAAAAAAAAAAAGATATCAAAAGGAAAAAAAAACAGACGGAGCCAGGGGATCGAACCCGCGGCACTCCCGTTGAACGCTCGGTGCGCTACCGCTGAGCCAGCGCCGCATGCAGTCCCATACGAATTTTCTTTATTATGTGCTGCGTAAGGTGTCATTTTCAACTTTGGGGAATTTAAAAAAAAAAAATTAACCCGATTTCGCACTTTTTGAATATACCACGTTTAATTTGATGCCTTTATGCGTAGTTGAGCAAAGCCTCAGATTTTTCTGAATTTGATGACTCGAGTACTTCCCTTGTTAGAGTTAAGTCATTTTCACAAGAAATTCCTTTTAATAATTTATTTGAATACAGTTATTTTGGGTTAATTGTGAATAATTGTCGATATTAAAAGAAAAACATTGGGATGAAATTTTGAGCTGGAAGACTCATGTCTCAAAATTCAGGATAGGTTTGAGAAAAATCCTTTGGTACAACACTATTTTGGTTAATAAGGAATGCAAAAGTACATATTAGAAGGTACACAATCTGCTAAGAAGCATAAAATAGAGAAGAAAATATTTTGTGGAATTTTAGAGATTTTTTGCAACCGCAGCGCCGCCAGAAGTTTGTAAAGTGAGTTATTTGTGTCTCTATCTCTCTCTCGAGTTGAATTGCGCGCGATTTAAGAACTTTCCATTTGAAGTGATATTTGTATTTAATTTCTTTGTATTTCTGCAAGATTCAAGTAAAAGGATGTGTCGTGAACAACTATCCGTCTTCCGACAAAGATATGAAGAAGACAATTTCTTTCTATATGAGTTTTTATTTCTGTTATGTCTTTTTGGCGCAAAAATATTTATCATGGCACCGTGAATGAGCGGGATTAGTGTTACCAGCACGTCTATCTGCAATTTCCATTAGAACTATCAACACAAAATTTCCGATATTACACGACTTTTAACGACCACAGGTCTGAACAAACTCCTTGACCAGGATTCCCTCATCCCAGAAATCAGCACTCAATGCCTCCTCAAATTCATCAGGCCTAAGCCCAACCTTAAAAGAGCCCACTCGTCTATTGGCATCTCTTCGGACAAGGTTAATGCACACAGGTTTGCGTTTAGAGGTCAATCTCGATGACAAAAAATCCCTCAACATAGCTGCAGTGACATCCCTTGCGAGTCGAGAGACGAAAAGCCAGCGCAAGGGGGCCTTGGTCACCGCAGACAGGGGATTGTCACGTTTCATTCGACCAATCACAACAGGAAGATCCCTGCGGGAACGAGAGGGCTGAGTATCCTTCACAGCATCCAGCGCTGGTTTAGGAGACACAACCTTTGGCGTTGGTTTACCAGGAACCGTAGAGCCACGAAAATCCAATGCCGAGGGCAATGGACCAGACTGAGGCGGAGATCCAGTCGCCGATAATACTGCAGCAGATGAATCACGGATCTGACGAAGAAGCGGACTTAATGACTCAATCCTCAAGTCATCACGAGGCCCCCAAGAAACTTTCTTGCTTAAACTCTGGGGTACCTTATTCCTTGACAGGCGCACAGAAGAAGGCCCACGCTCTCCTAGGAAGGTAGACTCGAGTCTGTTAACCGGTTTAGGCAACACACCGAAAGAAGAGGGCCGTGGTGTAAACGCCCAGGAAGACATTGAGTCCAGGAGAAATTCGAGTAAGCATTCATCCAGTAAGTATTTGGCTAAAAATTATCCAATTTTTTGATAATTTAAGATAAAATGACCGAGATCTACAAGATGGTGTGGTCGCCATCTTGTTTTGACGTTTCTGTCCGCCATTTTGAATAACTGTCAAAACAAAAATCTCATCCGATTGAGCTGAAATTTTAGTATGTTCTAGCTGATGTCAAAACCTTTTCAGAACATATATAACATCCGATCTATGTCAAGCGATTGTCTGGATACTGGGGCTCCAAGTTCAAAATTTTAACACTTTCATGAAAACAGAACTACAGAGGGCTTCTTTTATCGAAACCATCACAAAAAAGACAGTACTATCGTTAGGCGATGAGATCTAAATAACAAACAAAAAGAAAAGTAATGTTTTTCTTTATAACAGCATATTATTTGAAGATCTGAAAAACTGTTTTGCAAAGATGAAAAAATAATAAAAATAAATAAATGCACTTTTCATTTATTTTTTTTTTAAATTATGTAAGAGTAAATAAATATAAAAAATAAAAGCCTCAACCATTTTTAATGGTTACTGAGGCATTTCGTTTAGGTTTTAAAATTAATGATTAGAAAATAAAGATCGCCAAAATATGAATATTTCAAAATTTTAAAATTTGAGCCTCTGTATCTAGGTAAATAATTGACGTAGACTGGAACATAGATACGTTCTGAAAAGGTCTTGACATCAGCAACAACATACTAAAATTTCAACCCAATCGGGCGAGTTTTAGGTTTTGACAGTTATGCAAAATAGCGGACAGAAACGTCAAATCAAGATGGCGATCATGTCATCTTGTAGATCTCGTGCATCTTACCCTTAGATGTGAAGATCTTCATTGTCGTTTATTATCAGAAATTGTTGATTTTTTAGTATTTATTAAAAAGTGCAAAGTCACCCGCACCTTATCCCAAGTGCAAGCATTTTTTCTTGATTTTTTTAAACATAGTAAAATTTTATAAAATTAATGCTAGTGGCACAAAACCCATTCATTAACAACTGAATACAAATAATTTTACTCAAAAACCCCCCTCCTTTCACTTTAACTATCCACTTTTAGAGAGCAAAGTTGAAAAACAGCGAAAAAACGTGCAAAGTCACCCGCAACGACGGTACCATGCAAAAGAATAACAAAAAATGTAGCTTCGACAAACGAGATGACGCGAAAAAGATATTGGAAGAATTCTCGAAGGGTAAGGAACTATGAGAATGAAGGTGGCCGAAATAGGGCACCAAAGCTATGTCTATATTTTTATTCATTTTAAAATGTATTAAGAATGATTTTAGAGTAAATAAAGACGGTAAACTCTTTACAATGTTCCAAGCAACACTCTTTAAGAGGAAAGAATTAAAAAAAATCAATTTGTATTTAAAATATTACATTTCAAACTTGAGACTTCGACGCTTGCATGCAACTATGCCGAAATTTGGCACACTTACCCTATACCGCATTTCTTTTAAACAGTTGAATCTTTGTGTTCTGACTACTTTTACGCCGCGCGAAAAAAAAACTCTCCTGCGGGTATGCAAAATTTCTGGATGCATCATTCCAATTTGCGAGTTTTATTTCGGTCCCGAAAATGTACGTAATACCCTAGACTTAACCCGAGAGACGGCTTAACTTAATTATAATAAAAATAATAATTGGACTAAATTCCCATCAGTTTCCCACTAAGCCGTTTCTCGGATTAATTCAAGAGACAGATTAGTCAGAAACTGATGAAAATATAATCTGATCACAATTTTGATTTTATAATCCGGTTTACGTTAAACCGCCTCTCGGCTTAAGCCGTAATGCCGGCTTCAGACTGGAGGTTTAGCCCAGTTCCCGAAGGTCTCAAAAATCTTAATAACATGCAATTTTATTGATTTTTCAAAATATAATGAATCATTTGCCCTTAATATTTAATTTTTTTTGTGTCATAATTTATTTAAGCAATCTGTAATTTAATTACAATAGGCTTTTCTGGTGAAGAGTGAAAATGACAGAGAGGAAGACTTAATATTTAATCCTAAACAACAATTTCCTAAAAAAACATGTTTAATGAGGAATTAGACGAGTTAAGCCAGATAGCTAAGCTTTAGGTCTGAAACCCGTATAATACGGGCTTCAGACCTAAGGCTTAGCCATCTGGTTTAACTCCTCTAATTCCTTATCTGGCTTGATTTTTTAGGGAATTGTTGTTTAGGATTAAATATTAAGGGCAAAAGATACATTAGATTTTGAAAAATCAACAAAATTGCTTGTAATTTAGATTTTTGAGACCTTCGGGAACTGGGATAAGCCTCCAGTCTGAAGCCGACATAAGTGTATCTAGTGCATAAGGCCGTGACCCCCTATAGAGGATAATACGATTTACAAATCTTTCCTAAATCCCCAGAAATATATTTTCTATGCATCCTAAGTTGTTTGAATTAGTCCTTTTTTGATAGTGTAATAAAAATCTGCGCAGCTGACAATTCTTGAACCTTGGACTTTACAATTTAGAGACTTAAGACTCAAGCTAAAACTAATATTTCGTTCGTAAAATTGGCGATAAAGGATCAGCCCCAACTTAGAGGCGAAGGTCCTTGACACACTTAGGACTTAAGCCGAGAGACGGCTTAGTGGAAAATGATAGAAATGTGTTTTAACCATTATTTCGAAAATTATTACGTTAAGCCGTCTCTCGGCTAATCCTCAAGTCTGTCAAGGCCCGAAGGAACACCTGTTCCACAGAAAACATTTATTGGTAGTTCCACCAAAATATTAAAATTTATTTAATGTAATTTAATAAAATGCAAATAGGGGGAAGTGGGGCATCTCTGAATTGAAGTAGTTTTAAAATTGGGCATTGTTCTTATATTTTTAAACGGTACTGAACCACAATGTGATATAATTTAGCTCCACAAACTAATTGTGAAGCTAAATTACATTTTAATATGTCCTAATTCATTTAAAAATAGCAGAGAAGTTCAATTTTAAAAATACTTCAATTGAAAGGTGCCATACTTCCCTCTTATGTCTAGAAATCCCCTTGCGGGAAGGCCTTGTTCCTTCATGCAATGTTGTGCCAGAATTATTATTATTATTATACTTTTCTCTAAAGATACTTTTTTTTATTAATCTGCAGTTTCCTATAAGGATAAGTCTTCAAACTTCCTGTCCCAAATGACACAATAAAGTATGACTATAGGCCATGATACGCGTTCTTAAAGTGCCAATAGATGTTCCATTAACTCTAACATACACTGAGAAATTTCAACCAAGGATTTGAGGTTCCTTGCACAAATATTCCGTTTACCTGATCCTTTACTATCAAATTTGACGGACTAAGTTTTTTTCAGGGATCAGACTGAGTCTCTTTGGGGCTTTAGATACAATACTAACTTCGCTTGATATCAAAGTTGAATAGTTAAACCAAATGAACAAACGCGGACGAACCTTAGTTCTGAAGCCTGTATAAAAGTTTGAAAAAAGAAAATCCAAATGAATGATCTTTTTATTTAAGTCTTAATATTTCTGCAGGTCCGAAGTTATGCATAAAATTATATCTTATGCACGTATATCGAGGACAATTAACTGAAATTCTTTACAATCTCAGCTTTTGTGGTCCTAACTGAAATTCAACCTCGTCAGATCGGGCCCAAATTTTGGATTTACACCTTTTGACACTCATAAATCACGAATATCAAGTATGCTAAAAATTGATGTTCGTGGACGTTCCGTACCGTCCCATCCCGTCCCGTCCGGAGTACAACCGGTTGTGGAGAGAGAACGGAGACTAGAAGTTAATGATATGAGATCAATCCCCCACCTCCCTTTACGTCATTTTGGAAGACCCCCAAATTTTGTTTTCTCAATAACTCAGCCCCTATGGCATCAATCGATCTCAAATTTTAATATGTTATAGCTGGACCTAAGAGCTTTCGATTAGAAAAAAATTAAGCCCCCCTGCCCCGAGCTATAAGTGGTCAAAAATTTAATTTCCCAATGGTCTTATCTCCGGTTCTAATTGTCAGAATTTAAAAATTTTTTGATGTTTTGCAAAGCTCTTGTGGAGTACTATAACCCTTATGACAGCAAAACTTCATCCGATTTAATCAGAGGTCTGAATAATTGAAAAACCGATTTTCGAAATTTCGATTTTGAACATAGTAAAGTGAGGTAACTGGATCGTTTTCCGAAGAGTGCTACTTAAACGCTTGTTTTTGGACTGATGAAATTCTTTTTTACTTTTTCTAAATTCATAGAATTATTCATTGTTTCATTCAGAAACATAATATAAAAAAGATATCAAAAATATTAAAAAAAAATTTATAAAATAATGATAATACTGAAATAAGTATTATTTTCGCTAATACACTTTTAATTAAACCTTTGGATTTAAAATACTTTTTTCACAAGGAAAAAAAAAAAAACAATAAATGTTTTCAATCAACCAGCTGTCATTAGCGAAAATATCACTGCTAGAAAATTTTTAATGAAGAACCCAGCTGGTACAAGATTGAAATGAGTCGATTACAGTCAAGTGTGCTAATCCGGGCACACTTATTTAATGGATAAAAATATTATATTTTGGTTTTTCTCAAACTTGAATAGTTATATTAAGTTACTGTAGTGACTATATTACGGAAATAAAAAAAAAATATTATTTTAAGTGGATTAGGGTAAATTAAGCTAATTCAAAACCTGCTCCAAATGGAAATTTTTCGCTACTCCAAACGGAAACGTTACTGTTTTCACGATAAATACAGTACTAAATTATTATATTTATATATTTTTATACAACAGTTTCATTATTTAGTTAATTTTGCTCCAAATAAACGAAAATCCATTCATATTCACAAAATTTTAATTTGTTAATTTCTCAGAAAAATTAACAGTTTGCCTTCTCACCATCGAATTTTTCATCGATCGGCCATGTTTTCCAATGAAAAACACAATAAAATGACTGTTGTTTATTCGTTTTGTTTAACATTTATGTCACATTTCTGGCTAATTTTAGTTTAATTAGGTGCTAATCTTTATTGCTAACGGTACGTGAAGTTTTCAAATGAAATAATTACCTATTTCGTGAACAAAAAGAGGTTTTCTGAAGTGTCTGCAAATTCTTCAATAGGAAACCCCGGAAATATGATTTTTTGGAGAGGTTTTCTTATTGTTTTATATGGGAAATGAGAAAAGATCAGGAATAAGAACAAATCCTGCACTTAAGAGCAACTCAACAAAGTTTTGGAAGCCTTTCGTCGTGGTTTCACTTACACTGTTTGTCTCCAATTAGAAAATTTCCCTTGTCTCCATTTGGATTAATATGTTTCCAATAGAAGTATTTTACACTCGCGTATTTTTCTTGTATTTAAGAAGTTTTCAAATTATATCTAAAGAATTTTTCACTAAACAGTAATATTCTAGAAGGTCAAAGAGAAAATTTATGTAATTCTCTTCAGAAAAATATTCAACTTAATGTGTTGCACCTTCTGTCAAAGTTAAAGCGTCTGGAAATGGTTTTGAATTAGGAAATTTACCCTAGTCATAAACGATCCAGATAGAGAAGCGCCCGGATTAGCACATTTGACTGTAATTCGAAAACTAGACGATGTTTTTTCTTTACATTTTAGTATGTTGTAACTGAGGTCTAGGCCTTTCCAACGGTGGGTCGCACTAATTCCTCGATGTTCCCTGACCTGAGTTATAATCGAAAATGTCTTGACCGGACCATATTTTCAGTGTTTATGAAGCGATTTCAATGAAATTTTAGTATATTTTTCATCTGAGATCGAGACCTTATTAATGATGGGCCCCATCCGTCCCTACTCCACCTCCCCGACTGTACCCCGAGCCTTACTATATCCAAATGGACTGGGCTCTATCTCTAATGTTCATTATTCGATTTCAATGAACTTTGTTTTTTTTTGGTTGGCTTTCCGCACTCAGACTATTTAAAATAGAAAATTACCAGTGATAAGCCCAGATAAGCTTATGGTAGCTGAGATTCTTTACAGACGACCTCGAAATGCGTGCACTGGGTGCTTGCAACTCGACGAAATGCTCGGAAATTCAATTGTGAGTGGAATTTAGGAGGTAAAGAATTGCGTCGAAACAATTTTATCCATTTCGGCCGACAAGAACACTAGATAAGATAATTTATCTATCGGCTTAGTCAATAAGAAATTAAATTTTTGACCTTGTAATTCAGACGCCGCCTTAATACAAAACTCCTAATTAGAATGTTAAAATTGAAATACAAATAATTCTTGGAAATATATTTGATGTTACGTGTACGTCTTGAACTGATCTGTATATTAATATTCAATTGTCTTACCGTCTCCTTGCATATCGGATGTCCAAAGTGTGAGGTTGTCTCTTAATAATTGCATTATTAGCGTTGAATCTTTGTAGCTCTCTTCGCTGAGGGTATCAAGTTCCGCAATGGCATCATCAAATGCAGCTTTTGCTAGGCGGCAGGCACGGTCGGGCGAGTTGAGAATTTCATAGTAGAATACCTAAGCGGATTGTAGAGTAGGTAATGAGAGAAAGAGTGAGAGAGAGAGACACGTGAAAGTAGAGAAAGAGTTCATTGACACATTATTGTCCAATCACTCAACAGTCATTTCGGTGGCAATTGATGTTCAATATAAATAAAGAAGGAAATAAGAGAATGAGATTAAATGATTGGCAATAAGACTTACTGAGAAATTCAGCGCCAGACCCAATCGAATAGGATGTGTTGGTGGAAGATCTGTCATTGCTATGTCACTGGCCGCCTTATAAGCCACAAGAGAATTCTCAGCAGCCTCCTTGCGATCACTTCCCGTGGCAAATTCCGCCAAGTAGCGATGGTAATCACCCTTCATTTTATAGTAAAATACTTTACCCTCACCAGTTGTAGCACAGGGAATGAGATGCTTCTCCAAAACATTGAGAATATCCGAACAGATGTCACGGAGTTCTTTCTCCACCTGTCCACGGTAATTCTTAATCATCTCCAGCTTTTCCTCGGCGCCCTATATTTTTTTTTCAAAAAATATTTATAGAAAAAAATTACAGTCATAAATCAACATTAAATCAATCAACTCTCAAACAATTGTAGACATCTCACAAATCTCTCAAATCCCTTTACCTTATTCTCCTCCTTCTGTTCAATAGAGGTGATTATGCGCCAAGATGCTCGTCGTGCACCAATCACATTCTTATAGGCGACCGACAGTAAATTTCTCTCCTCCACCGTCAGTTCCAAATCCATGGAAGCGACCTTCTTCATGGCATCAACCATTTCTGCAAGGTACATGAAAAAAAAAATTGCCACATTACATATTTATTTTTGCCACTTCATTATCCCACTGTAAAATAAATATTTTCCACGGGATCTCTTTTTCAGCAATAAATACAATATATTGCAGAAAAAATATCATATTAGGAGAGACGAAGGCACAAAAAAAAAAACTAAATGTGTACACACACATTAGATTAATTAAAATTCCATTCACATACAAAACATACATACTCACACCACCCGCATTAAATATACATAAGAACAGAATTTCAGCATTAAGTAATACCATGAGACACAAGAGAGAAAGAGTCCAATTAAATGGAGAAAACCTGCTATATAATACTACCATATTTTGGGGAACAGTAAGAAACACAAAAAAAAAAAACTGCAAGAACCGCAAATGTTTCATATACGTGAAAAAATCAGAAGAATTTAGATACTATGATTTGAACTGTATTACACCACCAAGTCTTTTATTATTATATTGTAAATCTCTAAAAACAATTTATATAAATGCTGTATATACATAATATACATTATCTGACTTATCTGAAATGATTCCCATTGACAGAAACTTTATCTTTTGCTCTAAGCAGCAGCACACTACTAACAATATCTGCAGCAAAATTTCTCACACAAATTAATCTACAACTTCAAATTCCACGAAGTTGTAAATAAACAGACTGAGTGAGATTTGAAAGGCTAATAAGAGGAAATAAACTTTTCCAACATTGGCTTCCTTCATCTCTATAAGAAGTTCAGAAAACAGTCTTCTGAACAGGATGTTTCTAGTAGTAAAGAAATTTGTGTAAATCAGAATGTTGGATTTCCATCCCTTTTACTCCATTATTGTCTCAGACCAACCAACGTATTAAAGTTCGTAAATTCTAAATAAAAATACTTTAAAATCTCGAAGATCAATATTTATACACAACTATTTCTGGTTTCTATCAGGATCTTTTACTAAGTTTTCCAACTAATCATAAAAAAAGGACAAACATTATATTTTTTAAGTGTTTTCAAATTCTCTTTCTAATGCAACACAATCTTATAAAACATAAACATCAAGTATGTTTCTAATATGATTTGCATATGGTGTTATCAAAAAACTCCTTTTAATACTTCAGCTTTAAAAAGTAACATTTAAGGATGATGCTTAAATAAGTGGTTTTTTACGAATTGAATTCAATTGTATTTAGGGTAGAGGCTCATAATTTTGTCCAGTTTCTTATTTTGGACACTTTGAGGATAAAATTGGACACTAAAAATAAATTGATTAAAATTATGGATTTAAATTTCAATATTTGAAGAATAATGAATTCTATCTAAATATTTGTTCTTTTTGGAAGATTTTAACACTAAATACGTTAAATTTTGAGTTGAAATTGCTTATAAGCAGACTGTACAAAATTATAAGCCTTTACCCTATGTAAAAGAAAAGTCAACCCGAACGATTGATATTAACCCTTTAAGGACGATTGGGTCACCGGTGACCCAAAAATTAAATTTTTCCTTCGGCCTTCTAAAGTTGTGTTTTGCTCTAAGAAGTCAACAAAAATAATTTTTTTCCGACCCCCAATTTTTGACCTTCTTGTCCTTAAAGGGTTAAATCGCAAATCGGCGTTTTGTATTTAATTTGAATTAACAAGATCTGTTGAAAGTTTAACATCCAAGATCTTGTTAAGGATAAAAAATATGAAAAAAATGCAGATAAATTGATTATAATATATGTAATATATTACAAAATATATAATACATATAAAATATAAAATAAAAAAATATAAAATAATACAATAAAAATATAAAAAATATAATACAAAATATAAATTGCTTGCAGTAACAGTTTTGAGAATATCAACTATTTTACCACATAACTATCCAGTACGTCCTGTGCTTAACCCTTTCAGGACGATTGGGTCACCCGTAACCCATAGTGAAAATAATTTTTCCTGACTACCCAAACATAATTCTTTGTAATGTTTGTACGTAATATTAAAGTAGAATTTTGTAGGAATCTAGCATATCTTTTCAAGTCTTTAACTATTTGCTTTAGGATGATTTGCCTAAAGCGAGAGACAGTTTGGAAAGTTGGACAAAGCAGTGTGGAATGTGAGACACCTCCTTAAAAACTTGATAATTAATCAATTAAATATTTCAATTTTCGATAGAAAGATTATTAAACCTAATTTTATGATTATTTGAGAAGTTAAAAATGCTAACAATCAATGTATTGCATGCGTGATATTCATAACCCGTTATTATGCATATTTCGGTCCCGAAAATATGCATAATACCGGGAAACCCTGTACCTCTCATTTGCGCAATAGCTTTCCTTTGTATAAAGTAAGTAGTTTAGATTAAAATAAATTCGCGAAAAAAACCAGCTCTGCCTTAATGTCCTTTACTTTGTTCCAGAATATTGTTCCAACTGTTATAAAGCCAAGGCAACCTAAATTAAATTTGTCACACTGGAACTGGGCCAGATGACCCTATAAAAAACGTTTATTTTCTCATAACTTACAAT
Source organism: Phlebotomus papatasi (assembly GCF_024763615.1). Taxonomy (NCBI): domain Eukaryota; kingdom Metazoa; phylum Arthropoda; class Insecta; order Diptera; family Psychodidae; genus Phlebotomus; species Phlebotomus papatasi. The sequence continues at coordinate 74,214,314 of NC_077222.1, forward strand.
ATTGTTTTTTAGATTTGCGTTTCCTTTAGCAGGGAAATTAAATGATATTGATGGAATTGCAAAAACGTCAATGATGAGTTAGCAAAAAATAATAATAATAAAATAAACGTTAGAAAAATGTTACTAACACCAGATATAGCAAGCATATATCATTACATAATATTCATTTTAAGAGATAACTTAATGATTCTTTATTAGTGTAACGGGATATAAAAATCTAAATAAGTAAAAAGTTTCACACGGACATCTTCTCAAAGTTTATCACGAAGAGTCCTCTTGGCAGAAAAAACTTTTGGCATTAAAGATATCTTTATTCAATTAGGAAAAGTCAACGTCCAAGTTTTATTTATTCATTATCTTGGCGAGCATTTCCTTTTGTTCACTAAAAAAATATCAGGCTATTCATTGAAAGAAAAAGGCGATGACGAAGAAAGAAAATTTGAACATTACACCTCCCTCGTTATCTCATCATATACTCCGTATTATCTCATCTTTCTGGAAGGGTTGAGAAAGTTCCTTAGACGACAGAGATAATAAATTAATTTTTAAATTAATTAAGAGTGACAAAATGTTCTCTCATAAGTGTCACAAAGTCTTATCTCAGCTTTTATATTTCATTGCACTTTTTTCATCACATTATTTCCCAAACTTTCTCTCTCCACGTTTTTGTCTAACTTTATTTGGCACATTTCCCGAAAATGACTCAGAATTATTAACTTGTCGAAATAATTTTATTTTGATTCATAAAACTATCCAGAAACATATTTCATTCAAATTGAATTTCCTTCAGCAAAAATCAATCTATCAAGGAGAAACATAAAATTGAAGAAAAATGCGTCAACGAGAGGGAAAAATAGAAATAGATTGAAAGAAAATTAAATCATAGTTGCTTGTAAGTAGTATAACGTTTATCAATCTCCGAAATCTATTTCCGTTTTATTCTTCCTCTTGTGACGACAAGTGTCTACCGTTCTTAACACGCTAATTTGTTGGTGGAGAGAAAAAAAAAAATTGAAGTGGTAGAAACGTCCAATGATAGAGTTTTCATCGTTGAGTGAGATTTCAAACAGAGACCAATTACCATGGAAAATCTATTTTCACTCACTGGAAAGTGTAAAACAGCGACACATATACCAGAACAAATAAAACAAGAGGCATATGCGTGGTAAGTTTATGTAAAAGAGTTTAATGTGAAAGAAGAAAGGAGTAAACAGGAGAAAATACCACAAGTTTGTAGTTAAATTCATATAAAGTAAAACCTGCGCACACATTTTTTTTTCTCCTCAAATGCAGCAATGAGATATATCAAGAAAAATTCCCAACAATATGCAAAAGACCAAAAAGTCCTACGAGAAAGAAACATAATGTTTTATTGTAGCTTGGGTAGCTAGATAACAATGTTAAGAAACATTACTTCCAATTCACCGTACAAATCGTTATGGTAAAACTGAACATACGCGTGCCCAGAAACATTGTCACGTAGAGGAATTTTTATTCATTTCATTTCATTATCTTTTTTTATTATTTTTAAAATTTACTGTTTCGGTATATCTTTTGGAATTTTTACAAAAAAAAAAATCCGATATAAAATTACAACTGAATTGACGCTTAAAATAAATATTACTTTTGTCACTCAACTATTGAAGCAGAAATTTCGGGTGACTCATCATTTCCTCATAATTGAGTTTAGTACCTCGTTTTTTCTTCTTTATTCTATATGAGACATTTCGAGTGAGTCAAAGCGAAAATTACTCAAACCCTACACACATCTTCTCAGCGAAAGTATGTAACAGTTGAGATTTATGATGCTGTAGCTGAAGTTCAAAAACGAACCATCAATTCAATTCGCATATAGCATGCTTCGCAAATCAAGTTATTTATTAACCCTTTAATGTCCATACAGAGTCTGGTAAACCAATTGGTAAACTTTCTTGTACTGTTTAGAATTAAAATAAAACACAATCTTTGTTTAAAGAAGGTCTTTGTAGGTTCAACGATTTTCTTCATCATTCTTCAATCATTTTCTTCATTAGAGATTTACAGCAAAATTGAGCATTTTGCTGTAAATCTCTTGCATATGAAGGGAGGTTGGTTTTCAGGCTTTGCACATACTCAGACTTCACATGCTTGATATTTTTCACATATTCTTTTAATAAATCTGACTTCATTTTTTCAGAAGATGTGTTTCTTAATACTGGTTTATAAAATCCACTGGTTAAGTTCATTAATGGAATGGGAAAAATATGAAGTGTTAGAAGCCAGATTGTGTGCGAAGCCTGAAAGCATTCCCTTACACGTAAATCGTGTAACTGTGTTATCACACTTGCACATTAAAATTTTAATATGATTCACATTAATTGTTGCTGGTGAGAGTCCAAATGTGTAATTTGTGTGTTTGAATTATTTTATATTCAAAATTTGATCTATTTGTTGATAAAAAGGTAGACTTGACCCGCAAAATTTGATATAAATTGATTTATAGCATTAATGCGAAAAATTAATGCGATTTTCTCTTTAATTTTTTAATGTGAAAAATATTTATGCTTTAGGTAAATTTAAACTTATTTTTGCAGGCTAAGTCCACTTCTTTATCAATAAATAAAAAAAACCCCAAATATTAAGCGACTCAAAGACACAAATAACATATTTGGACGCCCACAAGCGACAATTAATGTGAATCACATTAAAATTTTAATGTGTGTGATAACTCCGTAAAAATGCTTCATTTTGACGAATATATCTCACAATGTGTAGATGCCCTAATATACTTCAAAACGAAAAGTAAAAGCAGTAATGGTTGAATGTTAAATGATCACCAGGTTTTTTTTTTATTAAAGTATGATTAGAGAAAACTGGGTCAGTAGTAAACACGGAATAGTTGCAAATACTGATTTTTATGTCTACACTACTTTGACTTAGTCGATAATACATTCAGAAATTATGTCTAATTTTTAACAGTTTTAGATGGCAAAAACTAAAAACAATGAAGAAGTGCTCTCGAATGTAAAGTCTTGTACTTCTTCGTGGTTTTCATTTCTCTTTTATCATCTGGAACAGTGAGAAAATCTCAAAATTCCAAAATATGATGCCAAATTAGCCCATCTTACCCTGCTGTCTATAAATTCAAGTAGGTCTCGTCCATTGAAATTCAATGTCTAATTAAAAAGATCACAGTGTTTACAATTACAACTACCCCGTGTTTACTATTGCACTAGTTTTTCGTAATATAAAAATCAATTTTATATTATTATTATTTATTTCAATCAATAATTTCCTTTATAAATAAACGAAAAAAGTATATCACAGCTCAAAGTAGCCCCCCCCTTCCTAGTGTCAATGTTATAACTTTCTGGTCTCGCCATCAGTACCATCAATTCAGTACCATGACACCCAAAAGTTTTTAAGTAAGGGTTAACGCATATAAAACGACATTAAAATTAGAATATATAGGGGAAACTGGGGCAAATTTGTCAAAATGAAAATTACAATATTCACTATTTTCCAAAATAAAAGAGACTGAGGCTTGAAATTTTTATTATAGATAGCTTTCATGAACTTTCTTAAACTTACAAAGTTTCAAGGGATTCGAGGAAGGATTATGTAAAATAAAAAATAATGAAATTTTGACCTCTATTTTTGGAATATTTGGCTTACAGAAAATTTCAATACTGATTAGCTCAATTTAAGCACATTTCTCGTTAAGATAGAGAAAAATTATTTTCGACAAAGTTGTAGAGGAATAAATTTCCTATAAAAATGTGTCTATTTGATATTTATAACGTTTGCGAGAGTAAAACGTCACAAATTATCCGAAGACTGACAAAATTTGCCCCAGCAATTTTGAGAATCTCCACAAAATCGACTTTTAGAAAATGATTCGAAAATCACATTTATTTCGAGATAGAGGAAAATAGTCTTCTGCAGTGTTGTAGAGCAGTAAATTTTCTATAAAAATATGCTCATTACAAAACGTTTAAGTTTTCTCAGAGCTCATGAAGGAATTAAATAGGCGTTTTGATAAGTTTTGCCCCATTCTCCCCTACTTGGTTAATTTCAGTTGGTAAATTTAAATATATTTGCACTGATAAATTTTGGCATAATTTCAATGTCATGGCCAACTGTCAATTGTTTTCTTTTAGAATATGTCAAAACAGAGGGATGGAAAATTTCAACCAAGCGTGAAAGATGATAAATTAAATTGGACTAAAACATAAATTTTGGTTTCCCTCATTGTCTTCTTTATACCCTAATCAATTTACCCCTTTAGAAAATTTCTAATTTTTAATTTTTTATCTCTTTCATCTACCCATAAATAATTCAATTGAACTAATTTGTCGCATCTCTTGTACCATGAATACTTAAAAATAAACCAGTATTGGTGCTTTTAGCTCAGAGCGTCATATACATGGGGTAATAGAGAGAGAAAAATGTACACAACATATAAAAATTATCTACATTACATTACACTGACGACAACGGCAAAAACACATTAGACATGAAGCAATTTGCAGATAGGAAATTCACCATATGAGTAATATGGGGAAAAGTGGCTTTAATGATGATACGATGAGAGCCCGGGACTAGGTGAAATTGATAACTAAACCCATTCACCGTGAGTTTCGCTTTGTATTTTTTTTTTCCTGTACAAACTCTCATTTGCGAGAAATATCAAATATAGAGTGACATAGAAAGTCAACAACAAGGATGAAAGTGAGACTTCCCATAACATTAAATATTCATTAGAAAATCCTCCTATTCTCTGTCCAAATTTTTTCTCGTTCATCCTTCGCTCAGTCACAAACATCTCCCCTTCAAGGACCTACTTCAACTTGCTCTCTCACCTGTCTCTTTATCAAAAAGCAAGATAACACCCTAAAAATCATTCCAGCCTACATCATCCATTTCATGCAAGTCACAATTTCTTATTGTTGGGTTGTATACACTGTTTATTCGAACTTTCCTTCATCACAGATGCTCCCACACTTTCATCCTCCTCTCACTCACAACATCTCAGAGATCCAATATTTTCTGATTTTCGCTCCATATTCAATTTCTCCAGAGAACATCCACGCACTCCCGGCAACAATATTGAAATTGCCATACGACAGAACATTTTACTGTGTGGAAAGGAGAATGGTAGTGCGAGATTGTTGAGAAAACGCAAGAAAGCAAAATTTCTAAGTAATATTAGCAAATGCTCCGTCGAGTAATCATTCCATCCCTCTCGAGAAGTACACATCCATCTTCCTTTTGCACCATCAAGAACCCTTGCAAAGTCTTCTCTAACGGAACAAGACTTGCATGGAAGAAATCATCTTGAAGAATCCCTTTCAACTCTACAAAAACCAACAAATCCCAGACAAAAATTACAAACTGAATTCTCCACCGTGCTACAATAGAAAATTTTCTCTCTCATACATTTTAAGAGCTAGGACAGTCAAATATCGATCCATGAGACTCGACTCTTTTGCCTTTTGAAGCTCCAAACCACCCCCAACTTTATTTCTCTGTCTCTCCTACACACAATCTCTCTCTAGCTCTCTAAAAAGTATTCATCTCACATTTTCACCCTCACACATCTTCAAGAGAGTCAATTTTGGATGAACATTTTTCTCGTCATCTCAAAAAAATTGATGGAAAATTTTTCAACACAATTTCCTAGTTTTGCGTGGGATTCTCACATCAATTTTCACCTTTTGAAATTCAATCCGGAAGTCACCGTGACTTTTTGCCTTAACTTTGAACAGAGATTTTCATCTCATTTGGTCAATTTCCTTTCTGTATATATGTATGAATCAAATTCTCCAATGGTCCAGAAAACTTTTATATATAGGAGTTTAATAGTTCTATAGAGTATCAGAGACCATCTACCAGATCAACCCGTATATGATATTAGTATTAAAAAAAACAATTATAAGTTAAGGTAGTGTGTTTAGTTTTAAATGTATGATATTCTATAAGAGAAAATTACGAAAAGAAATAAATTTATTGTGAATTTTTTAAATATAGAGTTCACAAGTTTTATACAAGTTTCAGAAAATAGTTTTCCAATAAAATCACATCTACACCAGTTACCCAATAAAGTGAGAACGATGGACTATCCAATGCACATTCCGTGTTTTTAGTTAGTAACTTTTCATCTTCACAAATGTGAGACGAAGAGGGAATTTCAACACAAATTGGTGGTTAACATAGTAAGGATCCTAAGAATATGAAAACCTCAAATTTCCCTGGAGATTTTTCTTCTTATTTTTCTTCTTAACATGGAATTTGATTTCACCCTCATACGTCCATTTATCTAAATTTGTTCACTTCTCTGGAAATAACACAATTTGTCAAAATATCCCCTTTCTTGGTATATATGGGAAATGAAGAGAATAAATGAATTTTGCACTTATCTTCATATAAAAGATGTGAATTGACATCTAAATGGACGAATTGTACATGTGCTTCCTAAGTTAAAACAAATAATATTGACAAGTTTATGATAATTTTCCGCCTATATCGCATACAAAAGACTGACACAGATGATAATATATTATATACGCGATATAGAAAATTTTCCATCAACCACAAAAGATTTTTGCTCCACTAATTTAACATGAAGGATAAAACAGTGCCAGCATTTATATTAAATTTAATTCAAATGTGTGAATTGAAACAATAAACACTCTTGTCAATGGAAGAAAATGTTTTCTTATCTTTCTCTCCATAAATACTATGCAATCTTGAGAAAATTGTAGTATATGTAACTACTATCAGAGATAATCTAAGCACAAAACTTTGGAGAATTTTGAATAGGAAAGAGAATGCCAAATGCTAATGTTTCTATTTGTACATTTCGGAATTTTCTCTCACATCAAAACACACCATATTTCACAGAAACACAAATTAAATATTATATCTACAGTATTTTGTAACACGGAGAAAAACAGACAAAAGTATATCTATGATATGCAAATAAATGGCAATAATTTCATAAATTCTATAGTGAAAGAATAAAATATTCAAATAAAAAGAAACCGTGCGTATATGGCAAGAAATGCAAATAATATTTTTTTGCTTTATAGATATTTAGTAAAAACTGATAAGACTTAATCATTAATTACACTGGTAAAAATAAAAGGGTCAAATTGACCCTTTTCAACAAAAATGGATCATATTTGATCCTTCACTGAGTGAGAGAAATCCGAAAAAGTTAAAATAACATTCCGGAATTGTTTATTTTACCCTGCAGTATTGATCCGAAATCGGTGTAAATATTACGCCTTTTAGGTGTATTAGGGGTTAAAGTTACCCTTTTTCATATTAATTTTACACTTAAAAAGGTGGAAAATTAACATTAAAAAATGTTGATATATTTTTACACCTAAAACGTGTTAAAATTATGAGGAAAAAAAAGTTAATCGCACACCCATTTTTTCTCAGTGTTTGAAAGGTTTACTTGAATCTTTTAAAATTTTGTATGCATATTTATCACAATAGATCGTGTTTTATCGTAAATTTATTATACTTATTGTATTTCTCTACCATCTGAGCAAACACCAAAGATGACTTTTTCATTGTTTTATTCGTTTATTCCAGAGATAAATAGATGTCAAAACAGTGACCCTTTCAAAGGGTCATCGGTGACCTTTTTATTTTTACCAGTGTAATATTTAAAAAAAAAAAAATGCAATAGGGGGAAGTGGGGCACCTTTGAAAGTTGGACACCTTTGAAATTGGGATTTTTCTGCTATTTTTATGTGGAATGAAGCCATATCATAGTGTAATTTAGCTTCTCAATCTGTTTGTGCAGCTAAATTATATCACGAAAAGGCTCAATTTTATTTAAAAATAGGTGAAAAATCCCGATTTCAAAGGTGCCCCACTTCCCCCTAGACTCTTGCAAATTCGGGCATTTCGGAAATTTGGGAGTCAAACTGTTTAAATTGATAAGATTTTATGTTCATCTACATACTCAAAATTATTGTGAGTTTCATGGCAACCCTTCAATAAGGCAAACTACCATCATAACCGAATAAAAAAATAAATAAATAAATATATTTAAAGAAAAAAATGTGAGTTTTGAGAAGTGACCTTATAGAAAATGATACGCCGAAAAACCATCAAAGTCGTCAATTCCGAAATTGAAATTTTAGACGTTGCAGTGTCAAACAATTACAATAATCTATTGTAAATGAATTTAATTCAATGTATTTATCAGAAAAAATATAAATAAAAAAATACAGAAAAAATGAGTTCTGGAAAGTGACCTTATAGTAATGGTACGTACTTTAGTAAGGCTTAGTTCCAATTTTAAAAATAGGACAAAAAAGCCCTACTTCAAAGATACCAAAACTCAAAGGTGCCCCCCCCCCTCTACTTTTCAATATTGGGTTTTACTACTTCGTGTCCTTTTTTTTTTGTCTTTTTGCTAATCTAAAGCAGTGAGAAAATTTTAAAATTCCAATTCAAGTTCGAATCGAAATTTCACCATGTGTTCTATAGTGTGTATATTATAAAAAAAAAACTTCAAAATCGACATGTGTTCCTGTAAATGTGAATGAGATACAGGTAAATTTATAAAGAAATAAAATGTACTTAAGAAATTGATCCACATACCACACTATTTTTCTTATGTTATTGTTGTTTTTACAAAATTTAATACCAATTGATCAATTTTGCAAAGCAGGCATTATTCAAACTCAATCATTGACACGTAGTAAATTCTCCCAAGAGTCTTGAAAAAACCCCACTTTTCATCCCCATTTCCTACTTTAGGTACCGCCTCAACACTTTTATTCACTTGTCACCCACGACAATGTGCTAAAAAGAAAGTATCCCTGTCATAGAGAGGGTGTATTTAACGTTATTACACAATTTCCTTTGCCATTTTCCCGTTAGCTGTATTTATTACCAATATGTGCCTATAGACACAATTATCTCCACCTCCCTTGTCAACATTGAATTCACTTTTATCACAGAACTCGAGGATGAACGTAGACTGTGAGTTTTAAGGGTGAAAAACAGGGGGAGAAATGGTCAACCAACTTTTTTACTGTGCTTTCGTGTGCCATGAATTATTATTAGTAACAATTCTGCAAATAAAATGTGACCGGAAAGTATACATAAAAATTCTTTCCAACATTTTTTTTCCCTGTCTCAATTCTAGACTCTCTTTTACCACATCCACACAAAATACAAATATTGAAGATATATAAAAGAGAAAACGTCACATCGCAAATATGTGCGAGAATTTAAAGATAATATAATTGAGGATGGAGGCTCACACCAGTAATATATGATGAATTGTACAAGAGAGTTTATATTTCTTTGGAATTACAACCATATGGATGAGGTCATCGTACACGCAAACACTCAATACGTTTCAAGGTATATAGAAAGACTTCTCCATTGTACCATTTATAGTATGGTTATGCTATTTCTTTTATTTTAAATTTTTTTTATACTTCTCTTTCTTTCTTCACTTGCTAAATGCTATGTATTTGATGAAGATATTCTTCTTCATCTCTTTTGCAGATTTCTTATTACCGATAAAAGAAGAAAGAAAGAAAGAAGAACAATCTTGCAAAACCGTAAGAGTAGTGGATTATTTTTCTGTATTAACGTAGACGTACACTAAAAAAAAAACTAGCTATATTTGCTATTTTCTCATCACTTGGCTGCATTATTGATGCATTCCTCAATGAAATACTTCATTCAAATGCGGGAAATTTGTTCACATGTCACCTAGACACTTAGGTTGACATTCTTAACAAATTATTAAACATATATTTTGATCACCTATATTGTATTACGATGGTATGTCTATCTGATGGAAATATCAATTGATTGGATTGTATTCATAAACTAATCATGATATCCAATCGAGAAATTGGTATACCAAAATAGCCAAATTGCTCAAATATTTGTATTGGAGTGGCGAAAGTTTCAATTCAGTGGCTCTACGACAGTGACATGTAAAGAAAAAGTTTTCCTTTTTGCCCCTTATCATATACCCCAAAAACCCTCTATCTCAGTTTCTCTCACTGTCCTACTATCTCTGTGTAACTTTTAAACTTTCATATTGCTCCATGTGGAGCACCCGTGAGTACATGGCCTCTTATCAATGTCAATGCAATTAGATAGTCGTGCGGCGTACATGTAATATACATAATAGATTATAATTGTCATGTATTAGAAGTAGCACCAGACATGCGGGAGGAAGGCCACTGGTGACGATCGATGTTGAGTGGGCCTCCCTCAATGTCATCCGACAAATATATACACTTTCTTTCAAATCTATAAGGAAATTCTATTTCTTCTATTCTTTTATTCAGACTGCTCTCTGTCTGTACGCAAATACCGCTCAATCTTGAACGCAAAAGGATCACATAGAAATATTGGATCAAATTACCAGTTTTTCATTTTTTTTTCTTTTATCATAGATGTATTCGGCAATTCCTATACCTTCGATTTGAAAATGAAGAAATAATTCCGTCGTACAATTCAGCAAGGGTTTCTTATTTCATATTATACTTTTAATATATTTCGATTAAAATCATAAGCATTCGTTAGAATATACCTAATCAATTTAGGGTTGCTCTGTTCATCAGGAATTCAAAGGATTTTAAAGAAATAGATTTGCTATCGATCGACGAAAAGTGTTTGAAAAAGAACAAATGACCTATGTTTACTTCCATTCATCAGTATTTATTCTGATATACATCACGCGGCAGCCTGTTCTTTAAAGAATTTATTTTAATCTCAATCAAGAAATTTGTGAGAGAAGTTGAAAACAATCATTTGATTTTATTGCTATTAAATAAGTTCTAAATAATAAATACAAATTGTATGTAAGATTCAAAAGATTGAACCGTAATATCCTCATTTTCACAATGAATTCATATAATATTTATATAATATTAATTACACCAAATGATAACATCATGGAACCAATGACATTTTGACGGATACTTGTAACAAGAGCCTTTGACACCTTGAATAAATTATAAGGAAATTGTATCACGTTAAAGATGAAAGTCTGCCTCAAGAATATTATAATGCTGTAGCAAGTATTTATTTAATGTGCTGTGGAACAGACGAATAAAATTTGGAAGATATTTATAAAGAACTTTGAAAAATTTTCAAGAAATGAATTCGTATACAACTAAATATATTGAATAAACAATACGATAGATCAAATATTTTTCATCTTAGACGTAATTCTTTAAAATTTGACATAGGAGAAACTGAGGCAGTAAGCAACATAGGGTAGTTGTATATACTGTAATTTTTTGTTTAAATTGTACTTCAGAAGACAAGACCTTTATGAATTTATCTAAACTATTGGGATATTTGTTATAAAAAAATCCATGTTTACAACTACCTACCCCACGTTTACTACTGCCCTATTTGTTCTAGTTATAACCCTATTATCAGACTTACTGTGATGCTGCAGCATCAAGGAACTGTCCTTTTTCCAAATTTTACAGAAATTCTTTAATTTAAAACTTAATATAACTTCTTATCATGAAATTTATAAAATATAATTTATTATCATAAAAATGAATGTGAAATGAAATATCTAATATTCGTTTTATTTTTCGTCGCTTGAAATAAAAAAAATTCTTTACTTCTTCGTCACCTAAATTAGCAGATCGTTTATACTCTGATATTTCCCAATTAGGATAAGTGTGCCAAATTCCGGCCAGCTTGCAATTTCGGCCACCTTTTTTGTTCCTTGAATTTCCATGAACTTTTAGATTTTACGTACTTTAGAGATTATACAATGCAAAAGAATAACAAAAAATGTAGCTACGACAAACAAAATGACGTGAAAAAGGTATTGGAAGAATTCCCGAAGGGCAAGGAACTATGAGAATGAAGGTGGCCGAAATAGGGCACCAAAGCTATGTCTATATTTTTATTCATTTTAAAATGTATTAAGAATGATTTTAGAGTAAATAAACACGGTAAACTCTTTACAAGGTTCCAAGCAACACTCTTTCAGAAGAAAGAATAAAAAAATTCAATTTGTATTAAAAATATTACATTTTTAACTTGAGACTTTGACGCTTGCATGCAACTATGCCGAAATTTGGCACACTTACCCTAAGTTCAAACGCAGAGCAAAAGAAGGCTATAGGTAAATGCACACAAAATGACTCCTTCGTTTTAAAAACCGAGTGTACTAGTCTGTGCTCCTTATAAGGGGTTAATTTTATAAATCATTAACCAAACATCTATAACAATGATTTAACTCTTTCGTGTCTTTTGGCACTCCAGTAGGGGAATTCTGTAATTTTCGTGGCATTGTCACACGTGAGTTCGAAACCTGACAATGCCAATCGAGCTTTTTTTGTCATATCATATGAGTTCGAAAATGCAATTCATTGAACTTTTATTGAAATCCTTTTACTTGATGATTTCATGAAAATACAGTGCATCTTGGTTGATTTGTTTAACAAAAGTCATTGTCATCTTAATTGCCAGAAATCTCAAATATGTGACTTCTGACAATGCCACGTGAGGTGAAATGGCAATGTCACGGCTACAGAATCGCATTTTCGAAAAAGCTCTCCTAAGATTCGAACCCAATTTGTCATATGGCATTGCCAGAAAGTTACAGAATTCCCCTCCAGGTAACCAAAGGAAAATGGATAGCTTCTGGAATTTTTTTAATTATTTAGAACAGATAGTAATCTAATTCTTGTGAGAGATAACCAACTAAAAAATGTTCAAATCTAGGATACTTTTTGTGTGACGTCGATTAATTCCTGAGCTCAGATATTTTTGATCAAAAAATCGTACACTTTGGCTTGTTGCGCTTGCTGCATATGCTGTAGTCCCGAAGGGGTAAACCTTCAAATAGACCCAGGCTATTTTACGTTCTAAATATCTACGAAAATCAGCGCGAATCAAAATTTACCCTTATTTTTAAACGAATTTGAAAACAATTTCTTTGGATTCGCTTTTCAAACTCACCACTTTCACAACAGAAATGTCACTCATATTGTGATAATAGCGAAGAGTAATATTTCAAAAGCTACAAAAATTTTAACATTGCTCGCAGCTTAGTAAAAAGCTTCCCCATTTTACTCTCAAAAATCTCCCTTGACAAATGATTTTAAGGCCGATAGCGACAGCTAGGAAAATGGCCCATTTCTTTTGCATATTATTATAACGTAGGAATCTAAGATGCAGCTTTTTGTACAATAGACTTTTAAACCATAATTCACAATAACGACTCCATCAAATATCCAGAGAGAGACCACTGAGAAATGGTTTATATATATCTTTACCATTTTTTCCTAACCTTCACTCTTGAGTAAATCTCTATGGCAAATCATTGATTGTCAGATTATCGCAATTCCCTCCAAGTCTACACTTCGCATAGAGTGGCTGGCAATGGGAGTGTGTTCTGTGAAAATAAAAGCTCAACAAGATTGTGTTGGTTTGTATGAATCACAGAATTATACAAATTTTGAGTTTCATATAGAAGTGTGCAGAGAGAAAAAAAAAGCATGAAGTGTAAGAAATTGAAAAGTCCATTTGAGGTAGATTTTCTGTTTAACCCCTCTAAATAATGCATAAATGTGTACTCAATTCTACAGGTATCATGGATTTTTTCAAGGAGACTTGCTACTTTTTCCTTTCCAATCTTACTATCACATCTTCTTTTGTCTTGTTTTAGCTCTATGCCAACAGGTGATGATTCACGATCATACATTTTGTGATCGCACAGTCATATGATTTACACAAAATACTGGATATAGTTTGAAATAAAATCCACACTACTTGACTTTCTCATAACAGTCATTTGTAATTCAATCTACCAACTTGATGGATCAAGTGGCTTCATCAATATGTTGACCTGTAATTCACGCAATTGATTTTCAATGCATCTTTATATAACATTCAGTTTTCTAATGATAGTGCAATTGCCTCTTCATAGTGAGTGTCTATTGAAATGGAAAAAAGCCGATTTTGAGGTGGGCACCTTTTATTAGTCCAAACCTCCGGTTGTCATCGGGCGAGCCATATATACTAGATTAACCTATTGATTTTAGAATTAGGTGAAACATTATACTTTCATTCAATGAATTGGAAATTGGACATTTAATGAAATAACATAAAATTATATTGTTTTTATTTATCATTTGGGTGATCGTTTTATAAAATTAATTTCGTTATGGACCTTGCCACGCATAAGGAATTGAATCTCGTTTTCTTATTTAGCTGAAAAAAAAATATATCCCGTTCAAATACAATTTACTAACTTGTCTATAAGGTAATAGAGAAAAATATCTTATAATGTTTTTTATAAGTGACTCTTTTATAAGTTCAAATAGGTATTTTACGTCAATTTCTTCTGTACAGCGAGAACCCATTTAAATATATAAATAATTCGAATTAACGTTTGTGACGAGAATTTATTTGGATTTATTTTTTCTATAAAAAAGAAGATCAAACAACTTTCATTTAAACAAACAATTAAAGACAATTTAAACAAAAATTTAATCAAAAACCTAATTTTTCTAGTCATAACAAGACGACAATTGATTTGTAATATAATAATAATAGAAGTACTCCGTAAAAAAAGCTTTGTAAAAAAATTAATTTGCAGTGAAATATTAAAATTGATCAGAGATAAAAACAATTAAATTATCCGTGTTGCCGATAAAATAAAACAAATAACTATTTCACTGTTCTTAATAACTCCAGCACACCTTTTGGATCAGGAAAATTTCATGAAATCAAAATTCGCGTCCCTTACTTTCTCAAAAGATTTGCATAAGTCTATCCCACTCTTTCGGATTTAATGGACTGAGCTAAATTTATTTGGTGTGATGTTTAAAAGATGAAGAAGAAGAGTGCGAAAGAGTAGGATAGAGATATGTAAAGCTTTTAAGAAAGAAAGGAATGCGAATTTTGACTTTATGAAATTTTCCTGATCTAAAGGTGTACCGGAGACTTTTCTGCTCATTTATACAGTCCCAAGATTATTGTTAATGAGTAGTTTACCTATTTAAATTTAAAATACACCTGCGATTTTAATTAGTTTTCTAAAGTTCGATGTATTTTTTCTAAATAACTGGATTAATCAATTCTCTACAAAAACAACTTCATTAAAAAAAATTATAAAAATTGGATTGTGAAAACTGTTCTCTCTTGGAGTTCGAGCAGTTAAAAATCAGACCCTTTTCATATTGAAACGGTTTTTCAAGCAGTTTGCATTAAATCATAAATTTAAAAAATGTCTTAAATTATCAAATTTTAAACTTTTTTCTATTTCCTTTTTTTACATAATTAAAAAAAATTTATTTAATTTGAGCTTTTAACTCTTTCGCGTCCATAGGGTAATGTCATGACTCGGGGAAAAGTTTTTTTTGGGTATTTACATTAATTGAAATCTATCTGTTCGTGCACGACATCATAATAGAAGGATGTAAGATTCTTGGCTCATTTTCTCAAGACTCCAGTTAGATTTCAATTAATGTAAATAGCCAAAAAGAAACTTTTTTCCCCGGGTCATATATGACCCTATGGACGCGAAAGAGTTAAGCATACAAAGGTACGACATTTTTAACTTTTTTTTATTTTCATTTTAAATTTCAAAAATTCAGTTGTTGGGACGTGATTTTTGGAGACTGTTTTTGAAAAAAAAAACTTTACGTTGGACAATATTTCCTGTTAGATAGTGAAGGTATGATATACTGATGGTATAACAAAAATGGTATTTTTGTTGTTTAAGCTATCTCAAAAATCATAGTTTCATTAAAAACATGAATAAGTACCAGTTTAATTCATTTGCTAAGAAGAAATATTTGTTTTTTTTTATTTCAGATGATACTTTGAGATATTTTGTCTATATTACTTTTTTTTTAAGAATTACGAAAATCAGGCCCCAATGACTAAAATTTTAAGATTTTTAAATAAAAAATTCAGAACTTGAATTCAAATTGAAAATTATTTATGTTAAAAAATTTTAATAAAAAAGGAGTTTGTTTTTTTTTTGACCCACATTAACCCGTAATGAAAATTTGTTGACAAGACTAATAGTTTCAAAAGAATAATATTTTTACATAATTTTTTACATCTCGAACTCTACCGAGTAAGCAATATTAAAATCCCTCAAATTTGTTATATCATAAAAAGTTCACATTCTATCCGCTTCTGACTAATTGTTATAATTCTATCAAATTATGATTTAAGGGGTCCCGGTCAAAATCCCGAAAGCCAAAATTCAGAATTGGCCAAAATCCCGAATTCTTAAAAATGTCATAGCTACTCCCACGATTGCACCTGCGCTTGGTGGAGGCAAAGGGAAATCTTCTGTATCTTGGGAAATTATTCTAAAGGTGTTCCTCCATATAATTTCATCCCTTTCAGCATTTTGGCTTTCGAGATATTGGCCTGTTCGGGATTTGGGCGTTCGAGATTTTGGCTTTCGGGATTTTGGCTGCCACCGGATCTAAGAAGTTAGAAGTTGAAGCGCTTCACAAAGCGGGCATCCTTGGACAATCTTATTATTTGATTCTTTGTGCTACAGAAAAATCTAAAATCTGTTCGCATTGATGAGTTTTTAAATAAAGAATAAAATCCCATCTGAAACAGATTCTTGATTTGGTTATTTTACCCTAGGGCAGTAAAAAATTGGTTAGTAATTAATTCCTAAAATATTTTTCGGTCTGAACTTATCAAGTTTTTTTTCTATTCAAAGAAAACTTTAAAATTCATTTCAGAATTAAAAAGATACTTAAAGGTAAATCAGTAAATTGATCTCATATACACAATAACCCTAATTAAAGTCTAAATATAATTTTCTTAATCTTAAAATCAATCTCACGTGATGACATTGCAGCCATCGCAACCGGTGATATAACTATGTCTACCGCTACCCTGACCTCACCGTCTGCTTGAATTTTGAGCATTCTGGGAAACCTACAGCTTTCTCCCTGGAACATATCTATTTGGCAAGTTCTCAAAGCTGAAGGACGACTTTTCCAGTCACCCAACAAATCCACATTTAGCCGTATCTAAAACGTGCACTTTTGACGGAAAGACAAGTGTGCGAATGAGACGAACTTAGGTGGAGAGATTCCAGAATCGTGGGTGTCTTGGCCAAGCCGACGGTGAGAGAGAGAGAGAGTAAGAGAGATGTCGAGTAGTACCCCGGGGGCATCCACCATCTCACGTCGCGGAGTGAGTGTTAATTTCATTACTCCTATATAGATTTAATTCACATCAGGGAAAAAACACAAGTGCTAAGCACGGTGGCGCAAAAAAAACCTCCGGAATTACTAATGCGAGGAAGGTAGAAAAGTTACCTGGCGTGCGAAGGAGACAGAGATAGAGCAAATGGTGAAATGGGATGATGAAAAAAACTGCTGAGAAATGTGATTCTGATGATTTGAGAGAGCAAATTTCTATCCATAGCAATTCCCGGAACAATTGTGAGCAATAAGCCTACTAAATTTGCTTCAGCAAATTGCAATTTTTCCCAAAGTCTAGACTGTTCCCCTAAAAATCCGTGAGTCAGAGCGAGATACAGAATTGGGCAATGACTGGGGAGCGAATGAGATGGATTGAGAAAAAACGCCATGACCGCCACTGGATCGATATTTTCTCGTCCCTGTGCGACGACTATGTCGCCCGAGAGGAAGGTTTTTCCCACTTCCACCCAATCTGGGGGCCAGGGACACAATTCACGAGCGGGATGCGAACCAATTATGCCACCGCATCCGGGAGATGTGAAGATTTTTTTCTGTGGCCAGAACATTCTATCCGAAATGGAACAAATGACGCATCGATCAAACCCCAACTTGACGCACCGCACACAAATTCCGTCATTTTGCACACTTTTTCTCATCAGATGCACACATATAGCCGACATAAAGTTCCG
Organism: Phlebotomus papatasi; assembly: GCF_024763615.1. Classification (NCBI taxonomy): domain Eukaryota; kingdom Metazoa; phylum Arthropoda; class Insecta; order Diptera; family Psychodidae; genus Phlebotomus; species Phlebotomus papatasi. The sequence goes on from NC_077222.1 coordinate 74,232,204, forward strand.
GGGAGCACCGCTGATAGCCCCATATGCATTTTTGGAGCCCGTACTGGCTCACTAGTAGCGCCATTTGGCGAAAACAGCGGCGTCGTCCCCGGTTTTTTTTTCAACACCATCCATTGGCAAAAGGTTTACACTAGCATTTTTTCCAATGGCTTTTTCACCATCTTCTACTGCTCAATTATCCAATATCAACACTCACCATCGTAGCGCTCGGCCTGTTCAGCCAATTTGGCTTTATAGACATTATTTTCACGTTCAGCCATTTTCGATGATTTGGGATTTCTATGTCAAACACAAAATACACTGAACACTGGCTAACACAAATTAATCAATATGGCCGCGCCCGCCGACTCGATTCTTCTCACTTGGTGGTTGCTAACGCCGATGTCTCTTCTACGATTGCCAAAGAACGTGTGGTGCGAGCGAGATGAAAGTGCGACCCAGTAACTTTTTCTCTGCATTCACACAAAAATCTCGTTACGGCGACAGTGGCTCCCCTCTAAACGTGTTCAATATGGGAAATAAAATTCAAAATTCGTTGGAAAACAACAGAAACAAATATTGAAGTAAAAATCAAATTTATTAATTATAATTCTATTATTTGATAATTTTCTTTAAATTTGAAAGCATACAACTTTATGGATGAGCTTTTTATCTTATAAAAATCGTCTCTTGTATTTACTTACAAACACTACACAACTTGACATCAAAGTTAATTAAAATTTATTAGATATTTCTAAATATTTTGAAATATTCTTTATAATCTCCTAATTATAATACATTGAAATCATTAAAATTTTAAATATATTAAATTTATTTTATATTAGAAATACAAGGACATTGACCAGAATTTCCAAAAATTATCCATTTACGAAACTTAACGGGGTAATCATCCCATCAAAAAGTATTTGTTCAGCTCTTGCTCTTGCTATACGTAAATTCTTATATTTAGGTGGAACTGTCTACAGACAATTCAAAGAAATGTCGGCACTTAGTCGGGAAATATTTTTCTTATATTTTTATTGTTGCTTATAATCCTTATAATGGAAGGGCCAAAAAGAAATACTCATGAAATAATCAGACGATGAAAGATGTATTACTTTCTTTATACAGAAATCTCCAGATTAATGGGCTCTACACACAATAGAGAAATTTATGTCAATATTGAAGAGTTTTTCCTACACAAGGGAATTTGCTTCAATATAGACATAAATTTATCAATAAACCGGAAAAATAAATCAATCACGATTACTTGACCAATTAAAAGAATTGATAAGAAAAGTCCAGAACCAGATCTTTCCAAAAAAATCCAATTTAAACAAATCATCAAAGTGATTGACTTTTGACCTTCAACATTTTAAAATAGCGAATTTTCCGGTCACAGGGTATGTTTAGATGAAATGTTCGTCTGGACTACCTCTGAAACATATCCGAAAATCATTGAAAAAACTTGGGCCAAATTTGAGAAAAACTAAAAAAAACATACCCAAGGGGCATTTGATATCCAAATAATGTATGTCTCAAATGTAACCAACATATTTTCAACGTAATCGAGCTATTTCTTTAAAATATAATGTATGAACACAATGGATGTAAATTATATGAAAATTATGTGCGTTGAACGCCAGTATAATAACTTGACTAAAAATTGTATAGAAAATATCAGGTATTTTCTATTAATACATATAATACATTTTGTTTGATAAATTCCAGTTAAAATATTGTTATTTTCCCTTTTACCGTGCAAACAGACGGAATTCCCACGGGAATTCCCACGAGCAAATGGTAAATTTGCTATACAAGCGCCCTCTGCAAAAGTGCACGAAACTGCCCGAATGTCTTGAAATATTTTGAATTTCAAATGGAAATTTTCCGTTGGAGGGTGAAATATTCAATTTTTTAAAATGGCAAAAAGCTATCTCCCTCGAGATAGCTTTTTGCTTCCGGAAAATTCCGAAAACTTTATTTGGGGTGTTTTTGAGCAAGTAATATATGAAAAAACTTGTAAAATCTACTATAGTGATCAAAAAAATTTTTTGAAAGCAAATTTAAAACCGATTAATAATAATATAATAATTTTGAAAATATTAGTGTTTCTGGAGTGAATTAAATATTCATCAATAATATTTCAGAAGTGGTTTTAAGAAGGCAGATTCAAAACATATCTTTTTCACTAGATTCCATTATTAAAAAATGTAAAGAATATAATAATTTAGAGAAGGAACTTAAAGAATAGTAAGAGCTGTCGAAGTTCATTAATAGCAGTTATAGCCGCAAACCTTAGAAATTAAATTTTCGGCTATAAAATATTACTTTGAAATAAAAGAAGAATATTCTTTTTATCGTTCAATTTATTGAAAATAGAGTTTTAAAATTTTTTACAGACATCTTCTTTCGAACAATGTCCATTCAATTATTATACAAATAATCTTTATATTTATCTCTGCTTAAATTTGCTTCGCTGCTTGGTCTGCCGGGGATATGTCTATTATACCCTTCTAAAACATCAACGTTAAGAACATTTTCAAAAATTAGATCTTTACTATCGCTGGTCTTTCTTATAAAGTTGTAGAGAGGAATTACAGCCTGTACAATAGTAGTAGAAAACTCTGGTTGAACTTCGATTTCCCCCCGAATTATCCTAAATCTATTTGAGAGTATCCCAAAAGCTGTTTCAATTATTCTAAAGACTTTGTCATATTAATAATTGAATATAAAAGACAACACGTAATATAATAGAGCCATTTTAATAAAATAAAGTACCTAAAATATCTTCCAGATATATATTCCGTTATTTATATTCGGAAAAAACACAATTTGAAATTCAAATCTTCGGAGCATTTTTGTGTTGCGCTTGAAGCCCACCAGAGGCGCATAGAGCAAATGGTAAAAATTTGACAGTTCAATATGGGAATTTCCATCCGGAATTACCGTCCGGAATGAAATATTTCGTGGGAATTCCCGTGGGAATTCCGTCTGTTTACACGGTTAAAATTACGACCAAACATTTTTGATCTATAAACAAGTCATAATATAATCTATTTTTGAGTAAAAATGTATAAAACTATGTCAAATATTTCTAAAGTATATTTGTCTTACATATTCATGCCATTATGTTCACATAATGTCGTTAAATTGTATGAACTTCATGTTCTGATACATTTTAGTTACATTTGTTCCATAAAAGACACAAGTTATATACAACTTGTCTTCTTTTTGTATGACACTGCCAGATTGTCAAATTCTACTTTGTTTACTAAGCAGAAGTTCATCTGCGAGTGAAAATTTGTCAAAAAAGTGATGTCTCACATTAATTAGAGTCCCGAAATGCACCAGCGTGTGTAGAAAAATCGAGTATACAGATAAAAGGCATTAAATTTTACAAAGTAAGTACAAATGATGAAAAAATAGTGAATTAACACTTCGTTTGTGAGAGCTAATATTTTCTTCCTTTAATTGCAGTGTACCGCAAGTACAAGCGTCAGGACAGCTTCCAGATCATTTGATATGAAATCAAATTGCAGAATGAGTGCCCAGAATGCAGAAAAGTTTATCAAAAGCGTAATCTTTCAGCGTTTTGACATTTTTGCTGTGTAGTGATATTATTGTCGTAAGAAGTCTACAAAATGTAAATATTATACACGACATCTTGAGAAATATAATCACTAAAATATATAAATGTGTTTTATTTTCTGCTTTTCTTACTTATTCGCGTTACAATATCATGATTTTATTTTATCAGAACAAAAAGAAGATTATGGCATGGAAAAGTACAGAAAATTGGCGACGCCAAACTCAAATTAATGGAAAAATTATACACAAAACATTGCAGTGCAATGATATTTGTTCAAATTATTGTTCAAAGGGCTGTATTCTATCAATACACGCAGTAAAAATTTAAGAACCATAAGTTTTTTAAATGATATAATGTAAAAAGCAATAAATTTATTCAATTTTTGTTTTATTTAATTTCTCAGCTTTCCCTTAAGAATTTCAAATCGGGAATGAAATTTTGTTCACTAATATTTTAGCCTCTAACGGAAAGCAATTATTGCATTAAACTTTCATACGCGATGAAAGTGCACGAGGCACAAAAAATGTGACTGAATCGTTGAGGATAATTATTTATTCATTTGAGGAAAATATTTGAGCAAGACTTAAAGAAAAATTGACAAGAAATGACAGTTCTTCAGTCAATAGTTATAATATTGGTATGACAGAGTGATTATATTTTATTTAGTCATAAACAATACATTTTACCGTACATAATGACTCGATTAACTCTAAAATAAAAAATTGTTATATTTCGGCTATAAAAATTCCCCATTCACCCGAATATGGGCCTGTTTTATGCGGTTATATAGAAGAAATTTGTAAAGTCTTCGCCATCATTTTCGTATAGATATCAGACATCTCTACTCATTTATGGCGATAAATGCTCCTTGGGATGGTTTTGGTGTTGATGAAGGGGGTGGGGGAAAAAGAAAGAAATACGTCAGGAGATATTGTTTCTTTTATTGGGGTCACTGAAGACCGGAAGTTTATATTCTTTACCGTTTAAGCTCCAGAGCGGTGACAAGTTGGAAAAAGTCGATTATGTAAGTCAGGCCTGAGTTCGTTAAAAGTCGTGTAATATCAGAAATTATTTTTGTTCATATTTTTAGTCATTGTGTTTTGTATTTACGTAGGGTAATTTGTCTAAAGCGAGACAGTTTGGAAAGTTGAACAAAGCAGTGTGGAATGTGAGACACCTCCTTAAAAACTTGGTAATAAATCAATTAAATATTTCAATTTTCGATAAAAATATTATTAAACCTAATTTTGTGAATATTTGTGAAGTTAAAAATGCAAAAGTCGTTATTAAACAATCAAAGAGTGACTTCCAAGAAGAATAAAAAAATGTATTGCTTACGTGATATTCATAACCTTCACACGGTAGTGTACTTGTCATTTTCTCTGCTTCTTATGGAAGTTGTTAGGAAAATATCAAAGTGTTTTGTTTGATTTTTCGGCATAATTTGTGAAATATTATTAAGTCCGTAGTGAAAATTGAAGGACATGCATCCATTTAAAAGGTGAATAGAAAATATTTGTGAAATATTACATTTAAAAAGGATAGTGATTTAATTTCGTGTTGCTTTCAAAACAAGTTTTATGAAATCTTGGACAAGTTGATTTTGTGAATGAATTTGGTGGTTTTGTGCAGTGAAATCATTAACAAGGATGACAAAGATCCTTAAGTATCCGGAGAAATAGTTGCAACAGCAGTTAGCAGCTGATAAGGACAAAATTTCCTGGAAAAGGCTGCAAGGATTTCCAGATTCCGAAGACAGAATGGATAGTAAATATCGCAAAAACTCCTGAAGAAAAACAAATAGGAGCCTCTACAACTCCCAAATCAAGTGGAAAAGGACTTGGGCAGATGGGGAATTGAAATGTGCTAAAAAGTTGCATTCTCTTTAAAGCTGTAACTGCTGGACAGCGCGAGGCGTCTGTGAAATTTACAGAACCTCTTTTTGGTTGGACGTCCAGGAAGTTCTTGGTAATTAGCGTTTCTCAACTGTTACCCGGACATAAAGGAGGGATTAGTATAACGAGTATAACCATCCAATGTACAAGTATACACAGAAAACCCTCAACATTTGATTTTCTACATATTTCGTATAATATTTTGTCATTAATATCACTATGTCCAACTTTCCAAAAATTTTTGTCCCGCTTTCCAAAATTTTGTCCATCTTTTCAAAATGTGTTGTTTTTTAATTTGATGGAATATTCCAATTAATTGGTTGAAATATCTATTAAAAACTGTTAAGATTCCGTTAGAATATTTCACAAGCAATCTCATAATGGAAAGAAAATGAAAAAATATATATATTTATTCGGCTTAAAAATTCATTTGAAATTGAACTTTTTTTTTAAGTCTCTCCCTTTCCACAATCCACCCTATTAAGTATTTTGCAAAATATTTCATATATTACCACACTTCAAATTAGATATTAGTTTTAGATAGAATTTTCTCTACAATTGTAATATTAGCGATGTGTAGTGTCTACTCCACCACTGCACTGTATTTCTCTGCAGAGTATATTTAGACATGTCTGACGAAATCTTTGGAAGATTTGCCGACATTTTTTACAGGGTTGCGTGAGAAATAAATCTGCAGACGCGTATGAGATCTAGTGGAAAATTTAGCGGATACCTCTTTATACCCTGCGGGGATCTCCGTCGAGGCGTCCACCTGTCAAGTTGTGTTTATTTGGATGGATTTTAGTTTAACTTGGAGATTATTATGCGTTGTTTTCGTTCTTCTATTCATTTACACACTGAAAAAGTACTTTTATGAAGACTTTGATCTTTGACCATGACGCGCAAAGTATTTTACTTTTACAATCCGGACGTTGGGAATTTTCACTATGGCCCGGGGCATCCCATGAAGCCCCATCGGTTGTCTGTGATCCATAGTCTCGTGATGAATTACCAGCTGCACAAGAAGATGCAGATCTATCGTCCCTACAAAGCCAGTGCCCATGATATGTGCCGGTTTCACAGTGAGGAGTACATTGAGTTTCTCCAGCGAGTTACACCTCAGAACATCCAGGGCTACACCAAGTACCTCTCACACTTCAATGTCGGTGATGACTGTCCCGTATTCGATGGGCTCTTTGAGTTCTGCGCCATGTACACGGGGGCTTCACTCGAGGGAGCCCAGAAACTCAATTACAATCTCGCCGACATCTGCATTAATTGGTCTGGGGGACTCCATCATGCCAAGAAATTCGAAGCATCAGGCTTCTGCTACGTCAATGACATTGTTATTGGCATCCTGGAGCTTCTCAAGTACCATCCTCGGGTTCTGTATATCGATATCGATGTTCACCATGGTGATGGTGTCCAGGAAGCTTTCTACCTCACGGATCGCGTGATGACTGTGTCTTTCCACAAGTACGGCAACTACTTCTTTCCCGGAACTGGAGATATGTATGAGATTGGGGCAGAATCTGGGCGGTACTACTCTGTAAATGTACCCCTGAAGGAGGGTATCGATGACCAGAGCTATGTACAGGTCTTTAAGCCCATCATTTCACATGTGATGGACTTTTATAGGCCCACAGCAATTGTTCTCCAGTGTGGAGCGGATTCATTGGCTGGAGATCGCTTGGGATGCTTCTCACTCAGCACCAAGGGTCACGGGGAATGTGTGAAGTTTGTGAAGGATCTCAATGTGCCGACTCTGGTTGTTGGAGGTGGAGGGTAAGTCTCAAAAACGACAGATTTTAGATTAGGGGGCTAAATGGGCTAAATTAAATTATTAGGTGTGATTCTTTCTAATCACATCTATTGTAATCCTCGGATTTTTTCAAAGTGCTCCGATCGAGCTGAAATTCACAGGGTATATGTTTTAAACATCCCTGATGCCGAAAATCATAAGCCGGTAATTTCGGGTCCGGCTGCCGTCCGGCCGTCCGTAGTACGGACTACGGAATATCTGTGGTTTGGATAGAGATATCTTCATACTTTTTTTTTAAGATATCTACTCGCGCGTACGACGATTTCTGTGCTATTAGTTTTTTGAAAAACCGGTTCTAAACCGGTTAAAAATCACGTTTCGTAATTTATCTCGAAATCTAGGTATGCGATTTTGAATTTTTTATGTTTATGTTGTAGTCCAGAAAATTTAGACCAATTTAAAAAAAAATTTCAGACATTCGTCGAACAGTTCTCGAGATATTTCATTTCAATTTTTCAATTCACTTCAAGATTTCAATTTTTAACCCTTTAAGGACGAGAAGCTTTCCGCTGAGCGAAATTCAATGAAATCGAGTTTCCCTCGATATTTTAGCTTAAATAAGAGATTTACGGTTAAAAAGAAATTTTCCCATACCTAGGAGTCCTGGAAAACTATGGGTCATATATGACCCAATCGTCCTTAAAGGTAAAAAAGCACAAAATTTTCCAGACGACTAGTTTACTCGTTTGGTCTGTTATTTTTGAAAGATAAATAACTTGAATATATTTGTAATATTAAAAAAATATTTATAGTACGAGTAAAAATTAAAACGATCAAAAATTAATTTTAAAAAACCTCATTCCAGTTTTGGTCTCAAAGAATCTTGAAGACTGGTATACAAAAACATTATTTTTTTTTAATGAAAAATGTATTATTGTTTACTTCATTTTTAATTTTTATGATATTCATCAATACAAATTTCGCATACTGGTAAGGTAACACAGAGGACAGAGATAAAATGTGGCATGCCTCACAAATACAATTGGTCTTATAATCCTTTTTTCTGATAGCACCATGTGTACCTCAGTTTTCTTCGAAACATGTTTGATGGTAATGGGTAGGTGCAATGTTGCTTGTCTCTGGGAATTTCAGACGTACAGTTGCACATTGCTGTGGATCCGGGAGTTCTTCCGGAGTTGATGCGTTTTCGATGAAGACTTCAAAGTCCACTTCATCTACATCTTGTTCCAAATATTATTATGTCGCTTTCGTTCAGGACAAGATTGTCGGCATTATCGCTATCTTCCGGGCATAATATGTAGATGATTTCGGGTTCATTGATCATGAAATTTTTTCTCCATTTTTTAAGGCATCTACGAGAGTAAAAAGTTATGAATTTACAACATATACTCAGAAGTATCTTATAAATTATCAAAAAACTACCTTCTTCAGTCAGTATTGCACTGGAAAATCTCAGCTAATTGATATATCACACAATATTACACGAATAATTAACTATTTTGCGCACACATAAACAAAAACATGAAACAGTCTAACCTCAAATCTTCGAAAATCCACTAGAGACAGATTCGGTGTTTTTTTACCTTTATGGACGATTGGGTCATATATGACCCACGGAAATTATGAAACTTTCCTGAAAATACCAATAAACTATAATTTTTACTTTGTTGAGAAATATTATGTATAGTTATTAAAATTTCTAGTCCCAAGAGGTTTTTGCTTAAAAAAATAGAAATATTAAAAATATTAAAATTCAAGCACCAACGTGAAAATTTGAAAATTCGTTATTTTTGAGCTCAAATATTTTTTATATGAGACGCTCAGAGCAGAAGTGGACTGTTTTAATAGGGAAATGCATACAAAGGAGACCACTTCTGCTCTGAGCGTCTCATATAGCAAGTAGCTGGAGATTTGCAAAAAATATCCTAGATTCCTACATCTTTCTACTTCGTGATTATGTACAAACATTAGAAAGAAATAACTTCAGGTAGTCAGGAAAAATTATTTTCTCTATGGGTCACGGGTGACCCAATCGTCCTTAAAGGGAAAATTTGCTATTAGCGTCAGGCGGGGAAAAAAACGGGAGAAGCTTTCCCCATATATATAGCACTCTCTCACTCTCCCTCTCTACATAGTGAGTCTATGTTTGAAGATTTGTAAGGTGGCATAGGGGATACTGGGGCACATGTAAACATTTTCGGTAGATGCAAATTTGAGGTGATTTTCCAAGCACATAGTGATTTTTTGGAAAATATTTCTTAGCTCATATTTTACCCTTGGGTGTAGGCAATACATCGAGGCTAATGCGGATGTTGGAAAACAATTGAGTTTTGTGAAATGAATTAGACATTTCGTATAAAGGTCGATTTCCCGCTCTTTTACCTACTGATTTTGTAAAATTGGAAAGAAAATGTTTATTTGGAAATAGGAAAGAAATTAAGAGTATTTTCTGCGTTTTCTTTCTAAAACTTTTGCGCGGGACAACGAAAAACTTCCCACCATGAGATGGAGCTGTCAAACGAATGAAATGAAGAAGAAGACAAAATATTTTGCCATATCATTCTACATTCGCAACATCTACAATTACAAGGAAATTGTCTGTTTACATCTACCCCAAATGCTGTTTTCTGACCAATTATTAATTCTTTTAAAATAATAAGAATCTCAATTTCTCTAGTAAATGCATTAATATAATCCTAAAGGATGTAGGAAAGAACTGGTATTGCTACATTTCGATTATTTTACACAGTTTTTAATTTCCAGGTGGAAATTGAAATGACCAAAATAATCGAAATATCAACATTTTCGAAAAAAATGATTTTTATTTTTAAAGTATTAGGATTTTATTGACCAATTTATCTGTGGACATACATCCCCATGGTATCTATGAATGCTTATGGGTTTTATACTCTGGAGTCTCAAAATTAATGAAAAAATCACAGTGTTTACAACTACCCCTGTTTACTACTGCCCCAGTTCCCTTTATATAATTCACGAATGGCGCGAATTTTCGCGGGGCATGACTTTTTTTTCTCGGATTTTGCGTGACGTGTATTTTTTCGCGTATTTTAGCGAGGCACGATTTTTCTCGTGGATTTTCACAGGGTGTATATTTTTCCGCGGATTTTCCCGGATCGCGGATTTTCGCAGGCCGCGCAATTTTCCCGAATTTTCGCAGAGCGCGAATTTTCCCGGGTCGAGAATTTCTTCGCGGATTTTCGCGTGGAGCGAAATTTTTCGCTGATTTTCGCGGGGAGCGAATTTTTCGCGGATTTTCGCAGGGCGCGTATTTTTCGTGGGTTATGAATATCTTCGCGGATTCTCACGGGTCGCTGACAGAGGTTCTAAACGGACGTAAAGTTTGAGGCCTCTATCTCTCTTAGTTTCCGAGATAATCGACTTTAAAGATTTTCAGACACTTTTATGCATTTCTCATTCAATTTTTTTCATTTTCAAGTGAAATTTTGCACATATCAAGTCTAAAAGGGGCTCTAAACGGATGTAAAATTTGAGGCCTCTATCTCTCGTAGTTTCCGAGATAATCGACTAAAGATTTTCAGACACTTTTATGATTTTCTCATCCAATTTTCCTGAATAATAACGAAAATAAGTTACATACAGTTTAAACAAATTTTGCATTATTTATTTATAAAAAATATCTCTCGAGTTTGCCACAATTAAAATTTGCAATGAAGGAATCGCAACTCTATAAGTTGATCTAGGCTTATCATTGGCTTTTTTTTCTTTGGACTGAATACAGGTACACACTGAGGAATGTTGCCCGATGCTGGACGTATGAGACGTCTCTTCTCATTGACGAGACCATATCAAATGACATCCCAATGAATGATTATCTGGAGTTCTTTGCACCGGACTTCACTCTTCATCCTGAGATTGTCACGAGGCAAGACAACATGAATAGCAAGCAGTATCTGGATCTCATAGTACGTCACGTGTACGATAATCTGAAGATGTGTCAGCATGCGCCCAGTGTCCAGATGTTCAACATCCCAGAAGATGCCTTGCCAGAGGATGGCAAGATTAAGGATGAGAGTGATCCGGATGTGAGAATTAGCCAAGCAGATGAAGACAGAATGGTTGAGCCGAAGAATGAATTCTACGATGGAGAAAATGATAATGACAAACTTGAGCCCGAAACGTGAAATAAAGTGCAATTTCACCGGCAAAATTTTCAGTTTTATTTCGCAAAAAATACAAAGAGAATCTTTAGTGAATTTTGATGGACTTCCGGACAGTCGCCTTGATTCCTGAATGCTCTCCTGTGTATCGTTTGTCCTCACGACGAACAGTGCGAACAGCTCCCTTTCGTCTAACGAGGGCCTTCTTGTACTTGAGACGATGCTTGACCCTGGGATTTCTCAATTCCTTCTTCCTGTGTGGCATTAGACCCTTATTCTTGGCCATTTGGTAAGTGATGGCACGCTTATCATTGTCATCTTCACCATCTCCAATTTCTTCCATTCCCTCTTCAGATTCTGAACCTTCTTCCTCCCCTTGAAGCTCCATGTCTTCCTTTGCAGATTCCTCAGAGGTCTTCTTCGGTTTCTCAGCCACATTCTTCAAAATTCCAAGCATTTTCCGCTGTTTCTTTTCTTTTTCCTTTACTGGAGCAGCTACAAGCTTTCCAGAGCGAATATCCAGGAGAATCCTTTCCATTTCTCTCTGTGCTTCACCTTGATATTTCTCCTCCAATTGCTGAAGAAGCTCCCTGAATTGGGCGATCCTCTTCATAACCGGATGATTCTTCACAGAAACTTTTTTATGCTTCAGCATTAAGTAGAAACAGAGATTTGTGGCATAATGCAAGGACAATCTGTTTCTCATATCTATAAATTCATAGATGGGCAATTCAGTTAGATTGTGTTTCTTCAGCTCATCCAGGAAAGGCTGGAGAATGTTTGCACTATCATCCAATTTGGACAGAAGTTCATCTACCAGAGCGTCAAATTCTGGAGAATCCCTCTTAAACTGCAGAAGTTCTTGATGCTTTGAGGCTCCTTCGGATTCTCCCTCGCCTTTGTCTCTAGTTTTCGGAGTCTCTCCGTCTTCAGAGATAAAGACATCCAGTGAAAATTGGGCATCACTGAGTTGCTGTGTCAGCCTCTGCTGCAGTTTCCTCGTTTCCTGCTCTTCCAACTGTGCCAGCTGCTCTTCCTGTGCATTGTAAGAACCATAGTCCTGATCCACAAAGTCCGTATTGTAGAAGACACTCTTCTTATTTCCCCAAGCTCTATCGTCTGGAATATCGTCATCTTCATCCGACACAATATCGCTGTCTGCCTCAAACTTTTCAGCGCCAGTTTTATCCTCAAAATCCGAGTCATCATCCATGGAATCATCTTCTGGCAGTCCAAACACTTCCTCCTGTTCACTCTCTGAGCCACCAGCCTGAGCTTCCTTGTACTTTTTCAGCAACAACTTATCATTTGTGTCGAAATCTTCATCTGAATCACTCATACCAAGTTCATAATTGCCCCGATTTGAATCTAAATAAATTTTATCAGCCATCCTTAAATCTTTAGCACTTTTTCCTGATGAAAAATCCTTCAAAACATCACAAACACGTGCTACTGTTTATTTCCCAAAATACTCGTCTAAAAATTCGCCAGATTTCGCTTCGGGTACTTCGGTGAAAATTCGCCCAGTTGGCTGCGTTCATAACCTCAAATTCTTGGTGACCACATTGTTTAGTTGAATTTTGTGCTCTGTTTTTCTCCCAAATATCTTTGATTTTTAGTGATTTCTAAGTAAAATGGGCAAGTTTAGGTCAAAATTAAAGAGTCACAGTAAAGGAAAACGATGGGCTCCAGGGCATTCAGCTGTTACAAATCCACAAAACTTTAAGCATCGCAGCAAGGCAAAGTCGCGTTTCTTCCAGCCAAACTTGAGCCTCTGTAAATATTTTGGGGACCTTTTAGCCACTGGTCAGAGATTTAATAATTTGTCTGGTTTGCATTTCAGCGACTCAAGATGCTGGCAAGAGTGGATTGACCCTGGATGCAGTGATGCAGCATGAAGCCCGGCAAATATACGCTTCCGGACAGGCAGATCCCACTGTAAAGGATATTGCCCTGAGTATGAGGTCCGTGAGCCTCGATGACATGATGACGGAGTCTGCAGGGAAGACTTTCAAGACTTTTGCCACAAACTACACAGACTGCACTAATGCCAGCTTCAGCAAGTAAGTTAAAATTTCGTTAAACAATGGATTGCATTTTGTTTATTTTTATATGGCTGCGAGGGCTGCGATTACGTACTGTTGAGCATACATTTGATTGCGTACATTTTATTTTACAAAATTTATTATAGTAATAGTAATAATATTTATTCAATCACAAAAATAGGGTTCATCCCTCTTACAACAATTGTGATAAAGAAAAAAGAAAAACAAGTTAAAAAAACAGCAACAAAAAAGGAGAAAGAAAAATAAAAGAAAGATTTACAATAGTATAGGAAGGTAAATGAAAATTAAATAAGAAAAAAGCCCAATAGTGTAATAAAGCAATTAGTGTAATAAATTTCTCTGATTGGCTGTTCTAAATTTTCAGAATATATACTTATTTCACAAATAGACATAATCAAAGAACCTGTAGTCAGTAATGCCGGTGATTCAAGCTCTTAGGGCTCTCAGTGTCTATGATAGTTTTGGAAAGATCTTCTAGATTTAACAGGCAAAATATTCTCTTAAATGAACCTAAATTAATTTGTGTCCTTTGAGAATTTTATTTATTTTTTGATAAATATAACAATTAAAAAAAAATGATCAACTTATACAAATTAGGCAGAAAAACCTAAAAAAAAAAGTTTTACCTTTTAAAGGTAAAACTTTTTTTTTAAAGGTAAAAGTTTTACCTTTTGAAGTAAAAAAAATAAATTTATCAGAAAATGGATGGAAAAGCGTCGAAGCTCAGCTTGGCATAATGCTCGAACTCGAGGCTTAAGCGGTCTTCAGACTAGATGTTTAGTGTTTAGTCCAATTCCCATTAGTCTGAAAATCCTAAATAGCAACCAATTTTATTGGGTCTTCAGAATCTAGTAGAATTTTTGCCTTTAATAATTCAATCCTAAGTAAAATTTTTCCAAAAAATCTTAACTGATAAGAAAATATAACAGTTAAGCCATATGGAAAATAATGAAAATTAAGTTTAACCATTATGACGAGTATAATTACGCTAAGCCGTCTCTCGGCAATCCTCAGGCTGTCGAGGCTCTTAGGTCTGAAACCTGTATTAGGGCCTTGACAGACCTGAGGATTAACCGAGAGACGGCTTATAGCGTAATTGTATTCGAAATAATGGTTATACCACATATCTATCATTTTACACTAAGCCGTCTCTCGGCTTAAGTCGTAAGTGTGTCAAGGGCCTTATGGTGTCTAGTCTACACACTAGAAGCAATTTTCGTCAAAAATTGTCTTAAAAAAAACGTGACGTTTCTGCCTACAAGAACAAGAGAAATTTTCTTTAAAAAGGCATTTTTTAAAGAAAATGCTCGAAGTGTGTAGAGACCATGCTATATTTAAAAAGTACTTTCGCATCATTAACCGTTTACCGGTTCACAACCAATTTATTGAACAGATTGAATTACTCAAAAGATCGCCCAAAATAATTTAGGAATATAATTGAATTTTGGATAAAAATTGATTATCGATTTTACACTGAGAGAAATCCGAAAAAGTTAAAATAACATTCCAGAAATGTTAATTTTACCCTGCAATATTGATCCAAAATCGGTGTAAATATTACCCTTTTTATGTGTATTCGGGGTTAAAGTGACCCTTTTTCATGTTAATTTTACCCTTAAAAAGGTGTAAAATTAACAATAAAAAATGTTGATATATTTTTACACCTAAAAAGTGTTAAAGTTATGAGGAAAAAAAGTTAATCGCACCCTCTTTTTTTTCTCAGTGTAACCGCTTCCGAAGAGATTGGAACCGGTTCAGTTTTACAGGAATTCCAATACCTTTCCAACGAGCATAAACATGACCCCATTCGGTTGATAAATGTGCTCTTTAGAGCCTTTTTAACTTTAGATTTAGTCCTTGATCTCGTTATTAGTAATGATTCATCAGTATTAGCGTACAAGGAAAAAAAGTCCGCCTGAGTAATTTCTGAAAGCGTTTTCTAGCAGTACCAAAAACATGGTTTTGGAGAGGAAAGAGAGGAATTGAGTGAAAATAAGGGACATGTTAATAGTCCCATGGGAGGTCTCCCGAAGGTCCCAAATTCAAAATTATATAATAATAATAAACGAGGAATTATTCTGCTCTCTCTGTAGAGTTCGATCAGTATTAAATTTATCAGAAAAATTATCTAAAAATTGTGATATTTATAAAAATAATTATGAAACAAGGACATGAAATCAACACGAGATATTGTTTCAAAGACAAAAAAAAAGTTTTTGCAATAATTATCTTCAATGCTATGGTCGCTATAGCTATGATATAAAAATACTAATCTGATTTTATTACATGCATGCAGAATTTATTTTAAAGAAATTCTGATACAGGGAGGTGGGGCTATTTTGAGCTGTGGTGCTACATTGTTATACAATTTTCCGCATATTTCTAATGAAAACTGTCTTTTAACATGATGTAATTTTGGGTAGACAAAACAATTTTGAATCCAAATAAAATAATTCTAAGGACCAGATACATTTAGATATTGGCGAAAAAATTATATATCAATGTAGCCCCACAGCTTAAAGTAGCCCCATCTCCCCCTATCAGAATTTCTTTAAAATAATTCTGCATGTAATAAAATCAGATAGGGCATTGAATATTTTAGGCTTAGATACTTGAAAATTATTGGTATTTTATATTTCTTATATTAAAAAATTATTCAACGGAACGATTAACCTTGACTACATAAAATTCTGTGCTTCAAAAATTTTTGTATATTGTTTTAAAAAAAAAAGCCCTATTTAAAATAAATTATTTAAATTAAATCTTTAAAAAAAAAACTATTTCAACAGTCAAATATGCGAAATAGTCAATAAAATATTTTATTTAGTTCCGGAACTATGCCTGAGATGTCAAACTGATTAATTTCTTCATCAAAACAATCAAAATAATATCAATGAAATAATTTAAGATAAATAACTTAACTAAAACAAATCCAAAACTGATATTAAAAATGCTAAAAATTAATTTAGAAAAATATTTTAATTTAATAAGCTTGGTTTTGTTTACCAAAACTGAATATAGAAGAAAAAGTCTTAATTAACATTTTAAGTTTTTATTTTAAATTAACATTGAGAAAATTAATAATGCTCACTAAATAATTATCTCTGAAGAGGGTGCTCTTTCGCATCTTTTGAGATTCTGGATACCCAAAGGAAAATATAGATACTTGAAGAAAAAGGGTGACAGAACCCTCAAGGCTTTGCGAGTGCTAGAACTTCTCAGAAAGAGGTCTGTGTAAATATTCTTTTTCGTAAATTTTTTGAATGCATATGAGTTTATTATCAATTTAAATATGTCAATAAATTGTCATAAAACCATCTCGAAGTTCAAAATCGATCAAGAGAATATTAAAAAAAATAACCTCTATTTTAATTAAAAAAACGTACAGATACTTTGTCAATTAATTACCGATTGCGACCGGATGCAGTCAAGTTTGACAATTTTAAATCCTTTTAAATAAATTCATAATTTGATAAAATCGGTTGAAAAATAGGCCCACTAAGGGTTTAAGGATGGTTGGAATTTGGACTTGAATAATTGAAGATGGCGATTTTTTACGGTAAAAAATGTCTAAGGACGAAATGTCCAGCCGGCGGCCTTCCTCAAAAACATGTCCAAAAATGAACGAAGTCTTCTAGACAAATTTTGAGAAAAAATAGAAAAGAAATTAGAAAACAAAGAAATATGTCTCGAGATGATGTCATTTTAGAAGGGGTCATCGAAGACTAGAACTCGATATCTAACCGTTTGGAAGTCAAAATGGTGCGAAACTGCTCTATCGTGGAGATCGAGCAGTAGAACAATTTTTGGATTATTTAGAAATGATAGTAATCGATGTGCAAATCTAAGATATTTTCTAAAGTACCTTGATCAATTCGTGATCTAAGATATTTTTGATCAAAAAATTGTGACATTTATTTTCTAGAAATCTTATGGTCCGGAAAGAGTTAAATGGTTGAATAAAGCACTCGCTTTGCGATACTAGTATTCCGGGTTCGAATCCTTTTTAGATTTAATTTATTTTATTTATTTATTTATTTCAAATACTGCTTTTGCGCTAGAGCTCTCGAAAGCGAAATTTTGACAGATTATAGGCGTACAAAGAATTCAATGTATGTGTGTTAGCGATCACCGCCGTCTTAGCGTTGGTAACCAACCTTCAAAGTAAAACGCTGGAAAACTCTTTCTCGATCATCATAAATTTTCCGGAATAAAAGGATTTCGAATTATACAGTAGATTCTCTCAAATTCGGGCATTTGGCACCAAAATGTCACCCGGCTTAGAGAGAAATTCGGGCGTCAAACATATAACACATAACGTCATATTAAGTTTACATACTCATATTTATTGTAAATTTCATGAAAATCCTTCAATCATGCAAAATTACATTATAACTAAAACAGACCATGGCAAAGTTGAGCATATTTGCTTCATTCGATAACTTAAAAAATGGTGGCAAACTTTTTTCAAATTTAACTGGTTCCTGAATTAAAAAGTAGCCCGATCTTAAAAGAGTCGAATTAGCGAGAGTCTACTGTACATCTAATGACTGTTACTGCACTTAAACAAGGGTTCAGTCAGGGTCAGTTCAGACACGTTTAGAAAAAAGTTTTAATGAAATAATCTCGCTTCCAAAAGAACATACGAGATGTTCAGCCGTATTTGCAGTATTATTTTGAATGTTTTGAACATTATGGCCAGCGCACAATAACTTTTGTTTGTAAACATGTTTTCAAAATTTCCCATGAGAATGAGCGAGATGACTAGATCTAGATCTCACTCACTCTCATTGAAATGTCAAAAACATGTTTACAAAACAAAAGTTATTGTGCGTTGGGCATTATGCCCAACGCACAATAACTTTTATTTTGTAAACATGTTTTTGACATTTCAATGAGTGTGAACGAGATGTAGATCTAGTCGTCCCTGTCACTCTCATAGGCTATTACGAAAACATATTTATAAAGAAAAGTTATTGTGCACTGGACATTATTTAAAAAAATAGTCTTATTGTTTTTTTTCATATTTCCTTAGGCTTCTTAATCGCTTCCGGACAGATTCAAATCAGCACAAGGACATGCTTGCCGTCTTGGCAGCTATTACTGAAGTGCTGAATGATCACAAGGGCACTCAATCCTCCACAGAGTACTTTGTGGCTCTGCTTGAGGTGCTAGGAAATGTGAAAGATGACAATCACACAGCTGCAGCTCTTTCTCTACTCTCCATGGGCATTAAATCTGTGCCTCAGGCAGTGCTTCGAAAGAAATTCTCCGAAACCGGTGAGTTACTCTTCAATATCATGCAGGAGTTTATGGAGAAGGAGAATCAGAGTGTTTGGAGGAATGTGATAGGTTGCATGTGTGTCTTACTGAGAAATCAGGAATATGCTCTGTGGACTCTTTCCTCCACAATCAAGTACTTTGAATCTGTGTTGGGTTTTACAATTCATTCCCGAGCTAAGATTCGCAAGGCTGCCCAACATGGTATAACTAGCATTATGATGGGCAGTTGTTTTATGGTGTTGAATGAGGAGACTCCTGAAAAAGTTATACGGGTGCATCCGGGAAGTGGGATTGTGCGAAAATTCTGTGTGATGCAATTCAAAACGGAAAAAGTGGCCAATTCTCAGACAATTGTTCTGCATACCCTGGGACTTCTTCAGGGAATTATTGGAGTGTTTAAGGAGGAAGATGTCAAGGCAATTTGTGAGAATATTTTGTCCATAATGACAGCTTCGAATATTCTTCTGAGGACAACGTGCTTTCAAACTCTTCATGCACTCTTTGCCAGTAAATCTGAGAATGTTGGTGCTCAACTTACGGGAAAACTAATTTCTGCAATTTATGAGTATCGTCCTGATCGCCTAGATGTGCGACAGACTATTGTGTGGGTGACGGTACTTAAGGAGGGTCTGGTGTGTCTGGCGAAGAGGGATTTAAATCTCTGTAGTCGGGGCCTGCCTCGTTTTGTGGACATTTGCACATCAGATTTATGGTTAAGTGATAAATTTGAAATTGTCTCTGCTACATCGAATGCTCTCAAGGAAATTTTATATGATTGTGTTCAACCGTGCTGTGATGCTCCTCAGCAACTATCCAATAATTCAGGTTCACTCCAGAAAGTCATCAAATTCATTGGAAGAGTGTTGACAGAGAGTCCTTTTGGTCATGTGGCTAAACAGGTTTTTGTAATCCTTAAAGTTACTTTTGAGGTTTGTGGAAGGCATTTTGGAGACACTCTTCAGGATATTGTGGCCACAGTTGGACGACTCTATGATACAGAGAGCTCTGTCCGAGTTCAAATTGAACACTGCCTGGTCACGGCAATTGAGACAATGGGTCCTGAAAGGGTTCTCCGAGCAATTCCTCTGACTGAGGAAAATGGAGTTGTTTCACTCAACCGCAGCTGGATTCTTCCGCTTCTGCGTGAATCCATCAGACATGCAAGGCTCAGTTTTTTCACCAATCACATTCTCAGTCTGGCTGATCAGTGTCGCAACAAGTGGCGCAAGTATGAAGAGGAGAAAAATACACCTGTTGCACATACTTATGAGCTGCTCTGTTGTCAACTTTGGGGCCTATTTCCGGGCTTCTGCCGGCAACCAGTGGATCCGGAAAATTTTCAAAATGTCGCAAGGACACTAGGGAATGTCTTGAGCAATAATCCTGAATTGAGATCACCTGTTTTGGATGGAATAAAAGAACTCTGTACAAATCCAACGGATTCCTGCAAGAAGGAACTTGAGAGATTTGCCAAGAATTTTATGCCAATTTTCTTCAATATTTTCACAACAAAACCCTCAACGACTTATGAGGCTGAACAGAGGGAATTGGCACTGGAAGTTATTAAGGCGTACCTGGAATTAACTCCAAATCCTGTGAGAATTCAGCTGTTTGATACAGCTCTTGGGCAACTTAATGGCAATCCTCCGGGAAAATTTACAGCAGAATCTCTCTTTGCGCTCGTTAGAGTCTTGGCACTGTACATGGATGAGGAGAAGCTGAGTGAGCTCTATGATAAGTACGTGTGTCCTGTGCTGGAAAAGAAACGAAAAAATCCAATGGTGGTGAAGGAGGAAGATCGCTTTGGGCAGCAACAGAAGAAAACCTACAAATTTCTCGAGAGTATTCTACGGAGTGAGAATTTAGGATGTAAGAATTTTGTGACTAAGCGCAAAACTGATATCCGAAGTCTCCTTCTCTCGACTTTCACAAAAACTTCAGCACAGTGTCAGGGATCCAGGCTGACGTGTTTGGCTGTGATGTTTGGACACGCCAAGAAACTCACTAGTGAATCGATGCTGGTGAAAAAGACAATTCCAGAACTTATTCTGGCTTACGGAAGCTTTCACGGCACAAAAGAGACAGTAGCTGATGAATTGCTAAAGATAATCGCAGATCTCCATGAGAAAGACAGCAAACTAAATGATCTGATTGATTCCTTGTCAGCTGGTCTGGCTGGAGATCAAGTTCTAATCACAAATACCATCCTCGTTCTCAAATTCCTTTTCCAACACTACGCTGGGAGTTTGAGGGTGACTACAATTGAATTTGTGCTTCAGCAAGTGCTGACCTACGTCACAGGGAAACAGAGGTCCATTGTGGCAGCCTGTGTTGGTTTTCTATTGGTATTCGTGCGAGTTCTCCCAGTACCTTTGGTTGCCAATCATTTACCTGTTCTCCTCAAAAATCTCTCAACAATGGTCCCGGATACCAAACGCTACTGCCGAAAGCAACTGGGTTTCCTCTACAGGCGTCTCTGTCGAAGATTCACAGCCGAAGCAATTATAAAACTCGTTCCAGGAAACGATGAAGTGACCCACAAAAGACTGAAGAATATCAAGAAAGAACAGGCAAGGAAGAAGCGACAGGAACAAGATAAGAATAATCAGAAGGAAGATACCGACGAGGAGGAAGAAAATGAAATTTTAGAAAAGAAAATAGACACAATTGATGATGTTCTCGCAGATTCAGATTCAGATTTTGATGAGGATGAAGTTGAGGAGAAACCTCAGAGGAAAAGTAAAAAGGCCAAGGATGCTTTTATTAAGGAGGATGCTGATACAATTGTTGATCTGGCTGATGTAAATGCTATTGGAAAAATTACAACTTCTCGTCCGGAAAAGGAGTCGGTTCTGGTGAAAAAGCAGAAAGATCCCAATCGAGGGTTCAAACTGGCCACAGATGGGCGTTTGGTGATTGAAGAACCAAAGCGTGGTCATGCTGAGGAGGAAGAGTCTGAAGATGAGGCTGAGATGGAGACAGATAGGCCATCAAAGAAAAATCGCTTGATGGATGATTCTAGTAGCGATGAAGAACCAGATCCAACTCCTAAATCACGTAAACGGAAAGCCGAAGATGCTCTTAGTGCAATGTCCGGACAGACAGGATACCGTCCTGGAGGCATAGGAATTCACAGAGCTTTGTCTGCGTACTCTGGAAAATCGGGCAAATCATCGGCGTCGCGTGTTTCAAAGGCCTCTACAAAAGCTTCAGGAGCTACATTTGGCCAAGAATACAAGGCTAAGAAGGGTCGTGGAGACGTGAAGAAGAAGGGCAAGTTCGATCCTTACGCTTACATCCCTCTAGATAAGAGTACCCTAAATAAAAGGTAAGATTTCATATTGGAATAGGGTAAGTGTGCCAAATTCCGGCCAGCTTGCAATTCCGGCCACCTTTTTTGTTCCTTGAATTTCTATGAATTTTTAGTTTTTACAGTAGACACAGGATTATACAGTAGACTCTTTCAAATTCAGGCATTTGGGACTGAAATGTCAACCGAATTAGAGAGAAATTCGGGCAGCAAATTGTTTGAAATGCAACGATTTTTTGTTCATCTGCATACTCATATTGAGTTTACATGCTAATTGCTATTATAAATTTCTTGAAAACCTCTTAATAATGCAAAATCACATCAACGCTATGACAAATCATGGCAAATTTGAGCATAATTGCTTCATTTGATAAACATAATCGAACTTGAAAAATGTCAACCAACTTTTTTCGAATTTAACTGCCGCCCGAATTGAAAAGTAGCACGATCTTGAAAGAGCCGAATTAGCGAGAGTCTACTGTACAATGCAAAAGAATAACAAAAAATGTAGCTTCGACAAACGAGATGACATGGAAAAGACCTTAGAAAACTTCCCGAAGGGCAAGGAACTATGAGAATGAAGGTGGCCGAAATAGGGCACCAAAGCTATGTCTACATTTTTATTCATTTTAAAATGTATTAAGAATGATTTTAGAGTAAATCAAGACGGTAAACTCTTTACAAGATTCCAAGCAACACTGTTTCAGAAGAAAGAATAAAAAAATCCAATGTGTATTAAAAATATTACATTTCAAACTTGAGACTTGCGCTTGCATACAACTAAGCCGAAATTTGGTACACTTACCCTAATCGTTTCAGCTATGATAATTTCATAGCCACAAATCATATTTTTCATTTTTTCTTCATGTTTTTTTTTTTAGTTATTGTTATACCTAATGCCTAATGCCCAACGCACAATAACTTTTGTTTGTAAATATGTTTTCAAAATTTCCTATGAGAGAAAACGAGATAACTAGATCTCTATTTCATTCACTCTCATTGAAATGTCGAAAACATGTTTACAAAATAAAAGTTATTGTGCGTTGGGCATAATGCCCAGCGCATAATAACTTGTGTTTGTAAACATGTTTTAAACATTTTCAATGAGAGTGAGTGAGATGACTAGATCTAGATATCATTCACACTCTCACTGAAATGTCAAAAACATGTTTACAAAACAAAAGTTATTGTGCGCTGGTCATTATATGAGATGGATTTTCTTTAAATCGTAGTGAAACATATAAAAATTGAGTATTAAAACGATAAACAAATATCGAAACATAAAATATTGGAAGACACATATTTTGGATCTAAATTATTTAGAAAAAAATATTTTAAGAATTATATAAATGATTGTAATAGCCGTAATAGCTCAAAGATCTTAAAAATATTTTTTACTTTTTTTTCGTTTCAATTATATCGTTTAAGAAATTTATTTTTATTTCGAAATTTTGCAAAAATAATTATTTACCAATTTAAAGCATGGTCCTCAGGCTAGAGAGCATGGTCCTCAGGCCCTGGGCTAGGTTTAGCCCAGGGGTTCTCGACATTTCATTTTTCCATACGTTTTTGCATGGAGGCACTGAAGACTATTAGCAACTTTCTTCCTAAAGAGAATTCACTTATTAGTTTGATATATTTCGAAATCTTGTATTAAAAGCTATCTAAAAATAATGTTCGCCAAAATAATACAAGAACTACGAGCAAATTTGTTTAAGTCGCGGTGCAGTATCTGCAAAAATTTTACAAGGAAAAGTGAAAAATAGCTTCACTTTTTATTAGGCTTGATTAGCTTAGCCCCCTTAGCCCCTTTAGCTCAGTTCCCGAAAGTTTCAAAATCCTAAATAGCAATCGATTTTATTGCTTTTTCAGAATTAACTATAAGTCTCTTGTCCTTAATAATCCAATCCTAAGTTAAAATTTTTAAAGAAAAACTTGATTGATAAGAAATTAGAGCAGTTAAGCTATTGCTGAGTCTTAGGGCCTAAATAGACTCAGGCTGATCCTCGAGAATATTTAGCCTGTAAAATTTGGCAGTAAAGGATTAGATAAAGGAATTTTATGCTAAAGACTTCTAATAGATGATCCTAAGCTCTCAGTATGTGATAGTTTGGGATATATCTTTCCTGTCAAATTTTACAGGCTAAATATTCTCGAGGATCAACCTGAGCCTATTTGGGCCCTTAAGAATGAAGTCCGTATAACTGTGTTATCACACTTGCACATTAAAATTTTAATATGATTCACATTAATTGTCGCTGGTGAGAGTCCAAATGTGTAATTTGTGTGTTTGAATCATTTTATATTCAAAATTTGATCTATTTGTTGATAGAAAGGTAGACTTGGCCCGCAAAATTTGATATAAATTGATTTATAGAATTAATGCGAAAAATTAATGCGATTTTCTCTTTAATTTTTTAATGTGAAAAATATTTATGATTTAGGTAAATTTAAGCTTATTTTTCCAGGCCAAGTCCACTTCTTTATCATTAAATAGAAAAACCCAAAATATTAAGTGACTCAAAGACACAAATAACATATTTGGACGCTCACAAGCGACAATTAATGTGAATCACAATTAAAGCAAGTGTGATAACGTCGTTATGGAATTTTGTAAAATCAATTGCAAAAATCAAACTATATAGGTTAATTAATTATTTTAGTGGACCAGATAGTTCCGATAGTGAGGCACTACAACGATTTCACCTCAAAGGGATAGAAAAATAAATGCGAAAGATATAACTGCCTCAGCCTTCCTAATTAGAAATAGCTAAAAAAAATTAAATGTTCATTGACAAAATCACTGTTCTAATACGCCTAAACAAGTTGTAATATTTCTACATTGTTGTTTTTTCTTTAATATTTAAGGAAACGTGCTAAGAGTGCTGGGCAATTTAAAAGTATTGTCCAGGGAGCTAGGAAAGGAGCTGCTGCTGGATCACGAAATCGCCTTCTGAAGAAAGCCGGAAAGCAGAAGAAGTAATTTATAAGGCAAGTGATTATTTTTAAAAAAGTGTTATTATTGCAAATCAACTTTAATTTCTTCCTCACCTACAATTTATTATTATATTATATTTCCCCGGATGAAATACAAAATGTTGATATCGTCACAATTGTTGATGAATATGGGTTTGTTTCCATTCGCCATCGGGATCTGTTCCCACCATAGTTTCCTCATAGAAATCCATACAGTTCTGCGCATCAATTAGTATAACAGTCCTAGTGCGACTGCCGTAGCCCTCAATGGGCATTTTTACACACACTGAACTCAATTTCTCTGCCCATCTGGGGGCTCTTCGTGTTAATTCATCGTCTGGCCAGTACTTTTGGTCGTCCTTGAGGAATTCCATTAATTCTTGCACTAGATTGTGCTTTCCGGCCGACTTAACAACATGCTGAAATTTCTCTTTGCCATGAGTTACCTTCCGGAGTGGAATTATGTAGGGGCTATTGCCGAATCCGTGAACTTCGTCCAAAGGGAAGGCACAAGCCTCCGGTGGTGCGTTACTGGTGTGCAATATTGAGGCACTTGATTGACTAGGAAAGATATTGACATTGGAAAAACATAAATATTTTTATGTGCAGTGTAAATATTTTAGATTTAAAATTAGAATTAGACTAATTCATATATAAGTTTTTCTAAATTCATTGTGGGCATCAGACTTGAACTTAGACTACATTTTCGAATACGTTTAAATTTTTTTTTTAAATTTCTATTTATACATTCTATTACAATTTATTGAAAAACATATACTAGAATTTGTTATTCAAAAAGAATGTGACTTAACCACAGCTTCGAAACCATAATTAATTTTGGGATTAAATGTTACATAGTTTCAAATATCACAGTGTTGATTGCCCGTATTTATTGCTAAAGTTCGTTTAACAGAAAACACGATTATTTAAGATTTATAAACTAATTAAGTTGCTAATTTCTAACTGTCTAAAATTTCTATACTATATTGTCGTATGAATCTACCCCCAGCGTATCTGAATTTTGAGAACTTTCCAAGATAGATTTTATTTTTCATTTATTCATATAAGTTGCAATACAAAAGGCAACTATGTAATCCGTAGTTATTTGGGTGGCCACAGCCGTCTTAAGAATTACGACCATCATCAATGAATTCTCTTTGCTTCGATCAGCGTTTGCCATAACTTACTTTTGATAATTTCTCAGCAGACAATAATTTTTAGTTTAGCTTCATTAATCTTATTGAGCCTTGAATGCGATACTTTTGAATGGAAATAGTGATACTAGTCCTAATAATTATCTAAGATACCTCGAGAAAACATCTAGTAAATAACGAGCTAAGATATAGCGATATTATGTCAGAAGAAGCACAATAAATTATTTAATAAATTAATTCATAAAGCTTTAAACTCATTGGAGATATTGAGAGTAACGCAATTTGCCTAAAAGTAGCTTATCAATTTTAATTCGTCTAGTGATAATAAGCATCTTTATTTTACAAAATTCGTCAGACAAATTACATCTTTACTCTTACAAGTTTGTTTTCAGCTGAGATTCTTTACAATCTCAGATTTTGTGATTTCAGGTGATAACCGACCTTATCAGACCGGGCTCAAATTTTGAATCTACACGTTTTGGCACTCCTTGATCACTAATATCATACATGCTAAAAAACGATTGTCGTGGACGTCCCGTATGTCCCGTCCATCAGTTAAACTTAAAACACCTTAAAAAGGTAAATCTTCAACCTTTAGGGCAGAATCACATTGACAATAAAATGCTCGCCGTAGCCTTACCGTATTTCGTTATTTTACGCATTTTCATTGCAATTCTTACGCAAATTTTCCATTACCGTATTACCTTATCTTATACTCGGTGGCACTAGGTGAAAATAATATAAGAAAATTGCAGAAATAAAATGAAAATTCGATAAACAGTAAGCAAAAAAAACTGTAAGTGAAATTAATCGTACAGTTTCTTTTTCCTCAGAGGTTATCGAATTTTCGTTTTATTCTTTCAATTTTCTTATGTTATTTTCACCTAGCGCCACCGAGTATGAGATAAGGTAATATGGTAATGGAAAATTTGCGTAAGAATTGCAATGAAAATGCGTAAAATAACGAAATATAACTTGTCATTATAACCTCATTTATAGATTAACAAAAAAATGTATTATTTCCTTAATTTTTTTCGTCCTGATATTTTCGACAAAATATTAGGAGATAAAAAGAAGTTAGTTGTAAGTGTATGAACATTTGAGTAACTTTTTCAAATGTGTCAAGAAACTTTTGGCTAATAAAATATGATCAAATTTTGGAAACAATTATTTTTTATATGAATTAAAATTAGTTAGTTTTTTACAACAACTTATTTGCAAATAGAAAAATTTAAAAATAGTATTTTCTACCTGACTTCTAGAATATAAGTTTGTCAAGAAACTTTTTTCAGATACTGTATTTCAAATAAGTATCTTAAAATCTCAAAAATGAAGTTATGACGAATGGATTGAAGCGACATTCTGCTTCCTGGTGTACACTTACGATATTAGTAATATAAAAAAACGCGTCGTATGCATGGTTCTCGAAAATATTAAATTTTTCAATAATAAATATGAGAAATATACTGCATATTTTCAAATAGTAAACGCAAGAGAAATCAAGAATCAGCTTGATTAAATTTTTATGAGTTTTCGGTCATAAAAATTTGGTTTGAGAAAAAAAATCAGCTGCTTGAACCTGCCCCATCGTATCCTATTTTTTTTTGTAAGCATGTTTTTGATCGTTGTATGAAGTCTAGGAGGACTTGAATGCACTTAGTTTTGTTGACATAGAACTTAACGCTTTAACGACGAGTCACTTTTTACGGACTGAAAATCAACAATAAAAATTAAACTGAGAAACATAATCAATGATAAGTCTTACATATAACCTTGGAAAGTCCAACAGAGTCTGATTTTGTGTATTTTGTGCCTCTATGAACG
Source organism: Phlebotomus papatasi (assembly GCF_024763615.1). Lineage (NCBI taxonomy): Eukaryota > Metazoa > Arthropoda > Insecta > Diptera > Psychodidae > Phlebotomus > Phlebotomus papatasi. The sequence goes on from NC_077222.1 coordinate 74,260,205, forward strand.
ATAAGGGCAAAAATAGCCCAAAAATTCAAGTAATTTTTCTGACAATACCAATGAATAACATTTTTCGCTTCAATGAAAAATATTACGTATTAGTATTGTAGTTTTTTATTGCGAAAAGGGTTTTGCTTAAAAAATTGGAAGTATAAAAAATAAATAAAATCAATTATGAATTTGAGAAATTAAAAATTCGTCATTTCGAAATTAAAAAATACTCTAGATTCCTTCAACCTTCTACTTTATAATTATGTACAGACATAAGAAAGAAATAACTTTAGGTAGTCAGGAAAAATTATTTTCTTTATGGGCCTTTATTATGTACTTCTTTATTATGTTCTAATCGTCCTTAAAGGGTTAAGGGGAAGTCGGCATCTTTGAAATTAGGTTTTTTCTCTTATTTTTAAATGGAATTGAGCCCTATTATAATATAATTGAGCTTCGCAATTGATTTATGGAGCTAAATTTTATCATGATAAAGTCCAGTTTCATTTAAAAATAGGAGAAAACTGCTCAATTTTAAAATTGTCCAAATGAAAATGTGCCCCACTTCGCTCTACTGTACTCTTAATTTTGAATTAAAATATCAAATAATAGTATACTTACTCAAATTCAATTGAGACTAAGTTGAATGAATTATATATTTCATGTTCTTGGAGCAAATGTTCCGAATATTTGCTATTTGAAAGATCACCAGAGACGTAATTTGTGACAATCGGTCCTCTACCTGGATTAGTCAAAGGACCACAAATTCAAGAAAAAAAATTACTGAAGAAGTAATTGAAGAAAATAAAAGTGAATAGACTTACCAATAGCATTTGGATTTCTCTTTTCACCTGTAATATTCAGAAGAGCACCTATTTTTGTCACACCATTTTTTGAGCCAAGTGCCAACCACGTGCCACCTTCACGGCCTGGTTCCATGTCGCGTCCTTCAGTAATGGTTAAAAGTTGCCCTTAAGTCTATGAAATTGAATGTATCTAAAAAGTATTATATCTCACCTCCAAAAACATGTGGGTGGCTTTCAGTCCATTTTGATGCTGGTAGAGCTGGACGACCGTAAAATTCATCTCGATTCGATGCCAATATCAGTTTGTATCCATCAGATGTGGGATTGGTAGTTGCAATGAAGAATAAAATACACATGTTTGCACTTTAATGTGTGACTCGGTGTTGATAGCTGGGGATGAAGTAAAAGTTGCAAAAGCCAATTTAAATTGGTTATTTCGTTAAAGAAAAAGAAGGAAAAAAACACGGACAAACTTGAGAAAATGCAAGAAGTTGTGAGTGTGTGTATAAAAAACTGCTACAGTTTGAAGACGATATGAAAAGATGTTAAGAATGACATCACTTTCTCAGCCTAAAAACTTCATTTTTCAATCAGTAACTGTTGAGGGGAGTATCTTATTTGGGGGAGTTTTCTCAATGAATGTCGACGTGAATTTGCAAAGTATTTCACTTGAATGGAGAAAGGAGTAATATTGTAAGTCGTCAGACTGTATTTTTCACCCACAATCTTGAAAATTTTGAACTTTGATCAAACTTCCAAACATTCGATACCTCAGCTCACACTCAACTCCCGACCTTTAATCTAGAAATATTCAACCAACAATATCTATGGTTGAGTGAAATCGAGTTACTGAAGAAGTTTCACGAGTAATTCCTTCTTTGGAATGCCACAATTTGTTATAGTTGGTTGTGCCTTGTGTGATATATACTAGAGACAGTAGATTTTGACTATGTGGTGAAACAATGAGGAGTGATTAAAACTTTTCGTCGTACTGATAAATTTTATTTGTCTCTCCCGCACTTTTTTTACGCTATCTCTCTCTTTCATTTTCATACTTTGTTTATTTCACTTGTACTGAGACTAATGAAGTGATTAATTTGTCAAGTCAGCTATGAGTACAAAGCTTTGTTTAAAAAAAAAATTAAAAAAGAAAAAAATGAACAAGAAGACGTGAAAAATACATAGAGTTAGATCTTCTATCATTATACAGACTTTTTGGCATTGATTTCGCAAGAAGACAAGAAAAAAATCTTAATTGCATAAGAGTTAACTCTGACAAATCTCTCTTTCATACTCCCATTTTAGGGGAGCCAAAATGAAAAAAACAGCAGTTCAAAAAACTTTTCGCATAAATACGAAATTCACCGTATATCTGTTTAAATGAGGAAAAATTACGGAGTAAAGCGGATGTTTTTCTTCAAGAATAAACTATTATTTTTATCATATATGCACACACTCTTGTAGAACCCACTTGATCTATTTAAAGTGTAATTTTTGCCTATTTTCTTAGACATCCTGTTTTGTTTAATTTTTGAAGTTCATTGACAAATATATCTTATCAGAGAGTGAGAAATTTTCTTCAAAACATTTAAAATACCTTCCTTATTAGTATAAAGATAACAAATAATGACTACTAATCCACAATGAAAATTTAGCTCGAAACTTTGTCCATTTAATCCTTTTATTATTAGAACTATATAGACAGAGCAATGTATATAATCTGTAGATTTCAAGACTCCTCAAAATTTCGCAGCCCAGGGATAATTTTTCGACATATAATCTTAACAAATCAGATGATTTATGAAAAGGGGTGACAAAGCGTTCCAGGCTTTGTGAATGAACTCATGACTTAGATGTTATATCTCAAAATTACTTCTAGGGGAGACCGGAGAGGTTTGGGACAGGGGTAGTATGGGACGAAGCGATTTTTTCATTAATTAATGAAATGAAAGGGATTTAACTTTTACTCAATCGTAGGCAACAATAAGATGTATATTGACTAAAAGAATGGATTCTCAGTCCCTCAGTTCTATTGCTTAAATTCTATGAACATTTTTTAAAAATTTATAAAAATTGTATATTTTGACGTCTCAGTTTTCCTCTTTGTATTTTATATCAGCTATATATAATCAAAACTTTTCTAACTCATTAGCTAGCAGTGTAATCTGGGAACATATTTTTATAAAAGTTTCCGTGATCTGATCATACCAGGGGGGGTCGGTTTCCTATACTTCCAATGCTTTAGAAATGCAACCTCAATTTTCTATATACCTCTCACTCACTTGTTTGGAAAAGAATAGCAAATGAGGGAGTGAGACAAACAATAGCAATTTTCGATGGAAGAAAGAATCTTGATTTTCGGACTCTAATGCAACTTAAAATCAAATGTACTCGGGCAACTTTTGTTTAAATAGGGTAAAGATCATATTTCATTGAAAAGATATGATGAGAAAAGAAAGATAATCGTGTAAAAACGAAAAAACCAATCTGTAAATAATGCCCGAAACGATCATACACTCTTGGTTTTTACTCAAAGGTTTTAAATATCAAAACTACACGCGGGGATGTTGGGATACCTGAACGGGGATGAATGGGACGTTGATTTTTGACAAAATTGTAAGTGGCGCGCAAATCGTTACTTTGAAAATGGAGAGTAATTCCCAATTTCTACTGGAAATCTCCCTCTTGCGAAAACTTTAGCAGTTCAGCAGTTGCCTACAGAGACAATTAAACCATAAATGTCTTGGGAATCCATAATTTCTTCTCCTGAGGATGTTCTTGCCCAATTCCGTTAAAAACTATTTACTCGAAAATTTCTCACAAGTCTCTCATAACTCTCACAAGTTCTTCAGAAAAGGCAAGGCGAGGGCTCATCTAGATAAACAAGGAAAAACAATTACTATACAGTTGTCGTAAAATCAAACAGGAATCCGCCAATGAGTTCAAAACTAAAAGTGTCAAAAGAATCTACTCGCCTGAGGAATTTGATGATGATGATTCCAATATTTAGAATAAAAAAGCAAAGAAATCTAGGATAGTAAATAAGAAGAAAATACATTAAATAAGGGATTGACAAAAAATGACTACTGTACAAATAAGATTGATATTAATTTCTAAGTATGAAATAAAAGATTAAACATTTTTATTACTGTTCGAAATATTTTTAATCTAGTATATAAAATTAAGTAACATGCTCTAATAATGCAAATTATGCGAGGAAAAATGCGTCCCAAACATCCCCTTTTGCGTCCCATACTGCCCCAAATCGGAAAGGTTTGGGACAAAGCGTCAAGTTAAAAGTTCTATCTTCTCTTAGAAATTTCAGCTGTTTTCCAAGTTCTATCGAGTACTTATTATAAAGTCAATACCCATAAGTATATCCTATAGACTGCATGAAATTGTAATACATTATCGTGAATTTTTGGAATACTGTCTCAAAGTCAAAACATGAAAAACTATCCCAAACCTCCCCGGTCTCCCCTACATTTTTTACCTATTACCGCTTCTCAACCAATTTAAACCGATTAATAAATCACTCAAAAAATACCCCAAAATAGTTTTAAAAGTAATAAAACTGATTTTCGGACAAAAATTACTTATAGATTCATAACCGGTTCATTACCGGTACACAACCGTTTTGATCCAATTTATAAATCGCTCAAAACATTGCCCAAAATAACTTAAGAGTAATATAACTAAATTTCGGTTAAAAATTAGTTAATTTAGATTGGAATTAGTTCAGTTTTATCAACAATTCCAATACCTTTCCAACGATCCCAAACATGATACCATTCGGATGAGAAATACGCTATCTAGGGCCTTTTTTAAGCTTTGACCTTGAAAAATCTGGGAAAAATTGATTCAAGGGGATTTTTGTATAAGGACGAAATGTAGATTGTAAGGCAAGGGGAGCTATGGGAGATGGAGTAGGGGAAAATTAGGGGCATGTTAAAGATTCTTGGATCGTCTCTTGCGGGAGGGGTCCCTAAAAGGCTCTAGACCTGGCGAGAGCCGGATGAATTAGACAGACATACGTAAAACCGGACAAACAGCATGACGCCATTTATAAGTAATTGTCCGAAACGCGAAGATTTGTTGAGAAAAGTGGTCTCTGAGGCGTAGAAGGTGGAAATTTTGGAAGGATGAAAAAATCCAGAGCTTACATGTATATACTGATCTCTCGGTGGAGTTCAAGCAGTAAAATTACGGTAGGCTGTTTGTCCACATATAGACCTACAGGTCAAAAGGGTCAAAAGGATAGAGATAGTAACTTGGGGTTTCCGGAACGCTCAAGCTCCTAGCAATATGTCTGCAGAGTTGGAGCTACCTCCTCATATTTAAACTTAAATTCATGTAGGATTTTTTTGCACTCGTGACCCTTACACGAAATATCTTAAAAGTAAAAAGTTCTTTAGGATTATAAGATCCGGTACTGTGTGGAGGGATAAATATTACTAGATTTTTTCCCCTTTCCCTTACTCAGAGCACTGTTATCTGACTCCGAGATCAATTTATGAGTAAGCATCAAATAGCTTTATATAAAAAAGTCAACGACCCATTACTCCAGAAACTATGTATTTCTTGCAAATAGCTCTAAGACACGTTTTGTACTGTTTTTAATCATTTCTGTGATTGTTTTAGATGTTGTATAGACTAATATTTCATCTATATATATGAAAATATCGTTGGAATTTCCTTAATAATATATTTTCAAGGTTAAAAGTTAAAGATATTGTGGAGAGAGTAATTCTCAACCAATTTAGACAAGTTTAGTCTCGATATGTAAAGGTCTTTAAATCCATGAGAAGTAGTATCGAGTCTAATACAGGTTTAACCGGTTTAGCCCACTTCCTGAAGGTCTTGACATATTGTAAATAGCATACAATTTAAATGATTTTTCAAAATCTAATGGATCACTTGCCGTTAAGTATCCACTCCTATAAGTCAAAATTTTCCCAAGATTCTTGCTTGTTAGTGGAGTAGAGAAGTTAAAGGGACAGATAATCCTAACCGGCTTATGTAGGTGAGATTCTTAACGTGAGCTAACTCGGAGTGCATGCAAATTCGATTTGGAGCTGAAGTTGGGAGACGCCATTCAGTTATCTTGAATCAAATTCGTGAAATTATACAAATTTTGTATTTAAACCAAAATATCAAGGATTTGGATGAACTGACAGAAAAGTGTTATATGGGTGAAATGTAGACCAGAATGTTCTCTATAATTTTGCCGTAGAACTTGAACTCATCGATTACTCAGAAGCCAAGATAAGCGAGGTTTTTTGTTTCTTAACTCGTTTTTTCATCCAGAGTGCCCCAAGTAGTCATTTGTTGAACTTCAACTATATCAAAGAATTGTTGTATTTTGCGGGACTTTCCATTTAAACCCCTATTTTAAGTGTCTTGGTGGAGTAGAGGCAGTCAAATTGGCATCTGAGTGATTTCAAAGCGTTATTATTGGAAAAATCAATTTTTTCACACTTAAACGGCAAAATCGGAGTGATAGCGTAGTCTGAGTGGAAAATGATGTATAGACGAAATGTAGAGACAAATGTGCTCTACAATTATGTTGAAGTAATCATCAAAATCGGTTCAGCGACAGTCGAGATAATTGAGGTTATGTGATATTGAAATTGGTTTTTCGACTGTGGCGCCCCTGGTGTTGGTCCCACGAAGTTCAAATATTCTAGAAAGTTGTAGCATTTGGTGAGATCTTTCGTTTAAGCCCTCATTCATCAAAATCGGTCACATAGAACCGGAGATATGATTTTTTGAATTTCGTGAACTTTGACCCCTCATATCTCCGGTTCTATTGAAACCACAGCGCGCATACGCACCATTTTGGAAACGTCCTAGACTGGACTACAACATACTAAAATTTCATTAACTTGCACAATGCCGTTTTTGAGAAAAGTGACTTTGAATTTCGATGAATTTTGACGCTATCACAGCGCCACCTGTGGTGACTTTTTGAACTTCCATCTGAAAGTACCCATCGAGACGAAACCAAAAAGGTAAAATTTAGGTCGCTATGTTAATTAGAACCGGAGATAGAGGCCGGTCAATGTTCGAACTTTGACCCCTTATAGCTCGGGTCAGGGGTTATGGATCGACTTAAGGTTTTTTTTGTTTGATAGGTATAATCAACGGCTACAACATACTAAAATTTTAGCCCGATGCACGATGGAATTTTTGAGTTATTTAACTTATAAGATTTAAAAATTTTCTTTTTAATAATAGCGCCCCTAGCGGTGGTTTTATGAACTTGCGATGTTAGAAGGAGAAGTGGCATTTCACGAGAGCTTTCCAAAAAGCCCTCACTTTTTAAATTCTGACAATTAGAACCGGAGTTATGGCTATTTTAAGAAATTTTTTTTGGACCCTTATAGCTCGGGTCAGGGGGGTCGGGGGACCTTAAGTTTGGTATTGATGGAAAGCTCTAAGGCCCAGCTATAACATACTAAAATTTGAGCCCGCTCGATGCCATAGGGGCGGAGCTATTGAGAGAACAAAAAAAGGGGGGTCTTCAAAATGGCGGAAGGAGGGGTGGGGGGTGGGGGGTCAATGCACCAAGTTGCAATTTTCACCCGATATATAACCTTTGCCGAAAACCGCAAGTCGATATCTTTTTTAGTTTAGGAGCTATTAAGCTCCAAAGAGCGGCCGGCCGGCCGGCCGGCCGGGAACGTAAAATAGCCACATATATATTCGTGATCAGGAAGTGGCGAAACACATTTTGGCCAAGTTTGAGGTCGATCGGACGACATGAAATTTTGTTAGGATTATAGTAGGTGAGATTGTTAAGAATCTCACCTAATAACGTGGCTAAATCTTAGACCGTGTAAATATTTAAAATCTGATAATTGATTTTCTCTATACAATTTACTTCTAAACAAATTGAAATTTTAGACGATTTTGTACAATCTGTAGGTCGATTTAAATTTGTTAAGAATCGATCAACATTAAAAATGATTTTTAGTGGAAAAACTGTCCAAAATTTTGCAATACGGCAAAATAAGCAATTTCTTTATGCGTTACATTATTAAATGACTATAATTTCTAAGCAAGTATTTTGCATTACTTTTGTGATTGAATTTATTTTATTATATACTCAATTTATTTTATTAACCAAATTTTTGCGATTATATGAATAAAATTTTATTTGCTATATAAAAAACTATGAAACTACTTCTCAAAACTAATTTTCTGACTTCTAGAATTGGTCAAAATTTAGTGATATAGCTTAAAATGTAATAAATTTGAAAAACAATTGAAGCTTATTAGAACTAAAGAAATGTTGAACGTATCACCTCCTATCGTAAAAACTGTATAAATATATTACTATCAATTCGAAACTTGTTGAAAAGCAGTTAATTTTGTAGAGAAAAAAATGTCATTGTAATATCTACTTTCCCATACCATATTTTCTTTCAAATGATAACAGTTTATGAGACACATTTGAAGTTGTTAATTTTGTTAGTTATTCATAATTATGATAATTTACAAAACAATTTAATATATCTGCGAGAATTTCTGGTGATCACCAATTTTTCTCCAGTCATAAAGCTCATTGTTCGGAAAAACATACCTCTTGGAAACCACTTCGAATAGTGTATAACTGAGTTGTACTGTACACATACTCAATACTCGATGTGAAATGTCCTAGAATTTTGTTAGGATTTGTATTGTTGCAAAATATCTCAAGCCAGGGATTTAGAGATCGGATTTGTCATCTAAACGAAAAATAGTCCTATGTATATCTTCTATAGTCAACCGAAGAGTATCTAATCTTTTTTAAAAAAAAATTGTTCCTTAATATTATATTTTATACATTAATTTTTAAATTTTTCCAATTTATTTTTCCATTAATTATTAATTCTTCCAATACAATAAATCGTAGACAATCTTCTGAATATTGAGAAAAAATATACTAAAAAATTTAAGGTCAAAATTAAAGATTTTCCATTCTGAATTGAAGCATAATGGTGCTTCAAGTATTGCAAGATCAAGTAATTACTTTCAGTATTTAAAAGAGTTTCAAATGGTTCTCGCTATCAGCTTCAAAATTAAATTTGGCATTTCCCTTTTTAGCCTTGGTATTGTGAAATTTGATACGTTTTATCTAAAAAGATTAATAAATTTGACATTTTAAAAAAGCCCAGATAAACGTATGTATGAGCTAAGATTCTTTGCAAGTGATCTACACTGTGAGAAATCCGAAAAAGTTAAAATAACATTCCGGAAATGTTAATTTTACCCTGCATAATTGATCCGAAATCAGTGTAAATATTATGCTTTTTAGGTGTTTATGGGTTAAAGTTACGCTTTTTCATGTTAATTTTACACTTTAAATCTAAAAAGTGTTGAAGTTACGAGGAAAAAAAGTTAATCGCACCCCCTTTTTTCTCAGTGTAGGAATGCGTGCAACTTGGGGAGCTTGCAACTCGGAATACGTGAAAATTCGACTGTAATTAGTAAAATCTTTAAGGTAAAGAATAAAGATTTCTGGCAGAGAATACGAATCAGCCTTTATAGACCGATTTAAAAGTTAAAAACCATATCTTAACCTGAAAATTATGGAGAATGTTATGGAAAACAAGTTTTTACTGAGATTTGTAAGATATTTTCCAAAATTAAAATGTTAGGGGGTTTAATCTGTATTAGTTGTAACGTTATGTGGTTAAAATGATTTAACATTATTTATAGAATATGAATATAATAGCAACTTTCCAATTTCAAATATTTAATTTCATTAAAAAATTTAATGCTAACCTTGAATAAATTCTTAGAAATAAGAACATAGAAAATGCATGAGTCTAAATGAAGAGACAAAACTGTTGCTACTCAGAATAAAACAAGTTGTTTTATTAATAATAGATTGCAATAGATATGTTTGCTTGAAAATTTTCATAACAATCCACACAGATCGAGTCACAAGGTCGCTCAACTACTTCCTCTTCTAAAAGATACACAGACACAAGTTTACTTTTCTATATTGCGTTGCATGTGCAAATTCATTTTGGACGATGGATTTGAACACTTGAAACACAAATCATCTGTGTGGAGACTTCGGTTAATGACCTATTATAGTAAATTCTGAGAACGTGAATAGTTTGCTCATTTGAAAATTAATCACTCAATATGGGTTCAAGGTAGTTTTATCAACGTGTTTTGCGAGTGTTTCTAAGTGAAAAACACTGCAATTTTCCTCATTTCATGCGGTACCTTTAGAAGATTTTTTTTTGATGCGCATTTCAAGTGCAGGGGACTTTTTGGCGCCAAGTTCACTGACCACGAGAATTCGTTTTTCTTGTCAACAAGAATTCCAAATGTGCGGCAAGAGATTAGTGAACATATACCTAAAATTGATCTATCTGAAAGCCTTTTTTAATCATGCTCGTCCGCATTGAAACAACGTGACACGCTGAAAATATACCACGTGGTTGGGTTGAGCGTATGTGTGAGGCGCTTGTTAAATGACCCAATTTTCACGGTGTATCATCTAACACATTTTACCCGTGCATTGTTTCATTGACCGATAACAAGCGATCTTGACCTTCAAAAAGTTTTTTTTTAGGAAAACCCAAGTCCATGAGTTCGTTGACTTTTCTAACACCTCTTAATTCCATTTTGCAAAATGTACCGTCAGTGTTGCAATGTCACGTCAGTTTGATGATTAGATTTTATCGTAGATCAATATTTAACAAGCGCAACGAAAAAGATGACAAATGCGTGTTTTGCAGAGGAAAATTAACAATCTAAGTTGGTGTTTAAAAAAATATATTTTTAGACTGTATTGGTGAATAATTGTTTAATATTTTGTTGGCACTTTAAAGAAAATTGTTTCTTCAAACATACATTTATTGTTGGGAAATTAAAAAAAATATATATATTCTCTTTAGTAAGAAATAAAATTCTTTAGCAATATTTGCTGGCGATATAAGTATAAATTTGGAGCAACAATGCATTTGTTTAAAATAAAAATTTGCAATTTGGCAGAAAATTGTCCTAAAATTGGAACTTAGTAACGGGATGTCGAATTGATATCACAATTATAGTCTGATAATGAGCACAATACTTGAATAGGTAGAGGATTGATCTTGCTGGGAGGGGTTCAAGGACTCCCAAAACATTTAGAGATTGCGATAGAAAACCAATAATGTCCATGTATTGGAATTCAGAAATAATATTCCAATATTGCGATGAGATCTAAATGGTATAAGAATTGAGATAAGTCAGTTGTTTTTCGCACATGAAAATATTTTATCTGGGTCACAAAAATGAACTTTATCAGACGTGGAGGTGTATGGGAAAGAGCGCCAAATTCTATACTTTGTGAGATAGCATTCCCAGGAAGAGTTTCAAGTTGGTGGAAACTTGGAAAATTTTTTCTTAACACAAACGATTTATGAAATGATTGGACACATACACTAACTTATCTATCATTGACAGAGCAAATCACAAATGGGTAGCGTTTTGTGCTACGGATATAAATGCAATAGGAGTGGAGGTCAGGGCGTTAGTAAATTGCTGGGCGGCGTGCCATAGACGTATTTTGTGGAAGAAGAATCCGGCATTTTTATTTTGTGTAGTAAAAAAGTAGCGCTTGGACACGACAATTTTGTCCCTTTTCTGATTTTCTTTAGTTAGTGTTTTGAGTGTTTTTCTGTTAACCATGGTTGATGTGGAATCTAAGATAGAACTGCCGGAGTATGTAAATGAGGAAATCGTGAAGATTGCTCAAAGCCTTGATTTCCCAAATCCCAAGTTCAAGGTCATGAAGGGATCAAAGAACGGTGATAATTTCTCTGGGGATGTCTTCAGAGTTTTAGTAGTACGTGAAGATGGGGTAATTCCTGAAGATGACGCTTCAGCAGACAGGTTGGTTTGAGCATTTTGTCCTTGCAAATAATTTTTCGTCTATTCTCATAGTACCGTTTTTAACTGTCGTATAGATCCATCTATCAAAGAGAACTCCATTTGTTCGTCAAACTTGCTCCACAATCTCTATTGAGGCGTCGTTTGTACAAAACTGTGTTGTGTTTTGAGCGCGAAATGTATATGTATGATGTAATTCTCCCGCGTTACGCTGAGTTTGAGAAGCAGTACCTCAGCAAAGATGAGACATTCCACAATTATCCCCATTTGATGTGTGGAAGTCTGCAGGAATCCAAGGAGTACCTGATCCTTAGTGATTTGAAACGCGAAGGCTATTTTAATCCTCATAGATCAACGGGCCTAAATCTCCATCAATGCAAATTGGTTCTAGCCACAATGGCCAAATTTCATGCCATCTCCTATGCTTTCAAAGATCAACATCCTGAACAATTCAATGAGTTGACGTCAAAGCTGATTGAAACCATGTTTGCTGAGCCAATTCCACAGGAAATGCAAGATTTTCTCCAGAGAAAGATTGCCTATGGCCTCAGTACGCTTTCGGATTTACATGATAAAAAGAATAGGAACCATTTGGAGCAATTTGGAGCAAATTTCGCCCAAAATATGATATCTTGTGTCCATGTGAAGGATTTTGGTGCCATTATTCATGGTGACTCCTGGATCAGTAACCTTATATTCCGTTTCAAGGTAAAAGATGAATAAATAGTATAAAGCATTCTTCATTTATTTCTGAAATGAATTTCTAAATTTTAGAATAACGTAGAAGAGGATGTAAAACTCTTAGACTGGCAACTTAGTCGACATACAACCCCTGTTTTAGATTTAAGCTATTTTATTTTCTGCTGCACTGATGTGAACCTAAGGATCCATCTACCTGCCTTGCTAAATGAGTACCACGATATCTTAATTCGTCGCATTGATAAATTAGGCAGTTCAGGACGACATCTATATCCCAAGAATATTTTTGAAGAACACTGCAAGAAGTACATGAAATACGGCGTTGGTAGGGCATTATTTTCAGCTCTTAATCAAAATTCCGAAATACAACTCTCTGAATTTCAGGCATGGCTTTGATGACTCTCCACTCGGTCACTTGCAAATCTACTGAGATTCCCAACGTCGTTGAAATCATTGAGAGTCAGGATCTGGCCCAAATTGACGCGATTACAGAAGAGTTGGTCAAAAGGCCTGCCTATATCAGGCGTATGTCCGGAGTTATTCGAGATGCCGTACGATTTGGATACATTTAGGAAGGAAATTTGTTGCGTACAAAATTTGTGTTATTTTACCCACTGAATAAGTATTACATTACATTTTACCTCATACCTGTACAGGTTCATTATTACAAAAATAGATTATTGTGCACAGAACTATGGTTTTTATACTTAAATTCTAGAATATCTAATCTCAAAATAAAATCAGTTTAAACAAATAGAATCTGCTTAAAATTATTAGTTTGCTAAAATGGGACTTTTTAAGGATATTTTCACTACGTCAACGGATTAAAACTTTGAAAGACTTTCCTAGCCATACATGTTAATTGCCGGAAAACTTATAAATTACACTGTTTCTGTAACTATAGAAAAATCACTGATATTGTAAACGAGTCGCGGATTTATTTTTTAAAATAAATTTATGCTAAATCCTCAGAAAATTTTCATGTAAATAGTTATCAGAATTTTGTATCCAAATATTTACTAATTATATTTAAAACAAGTATTTCGTACGTAATGTCTACAATACCATGAGCCATACAGAATTATAACTCAAAGTTGACATATGGCATAGGAAAGTTTTTTTTTCTATTAATTTTATTAAATTAAAACAGAGTAAATATATTATAACGGCCAAGTTATATTCAAATAATAACTGGAGAACTTTTTTAATTAAAAATTCTCTTCTATACTCCCTTCCATGCAAAATTTTAATAACATGCAACTTGGCAACATTTTTTGGCAGACGGATTTCACATGGTATGTTCGGTAGAGGCACTGAGAAAAAAGGGTGCGATTAACTTTTTTTCCTCATAACTTTAACAGTTTTTAGGTGTAAAAATATATCAAAATTTTTTAATGTTAATTTTACACCTTTTTAGGGTAGAATTAACATGAAAAGGGTAACTTTAACCCCTAATACACCTAAAAAGCATAATTTTTACACCGATTTCGGATCAGTACTGCAGAGTAAAATTAACATTTCCGGAATGTTATTTTAACTTTTTCGGATTTCTCTCAGTGTGGTATGTTCGGTAGAGACGAATCTCCTGATTAAGAATCTGTCCTTGGTTTTGTTCCTATACGTCATGATTTTCAGTTAATATTTTTTTTGTCTCATCAATTATTTCTACTGTTCTAGTATACAGGATTTAATGAATGGGTTTCCGGTTGGAAATATAGTTGTCCTTCAACTTTTTAGAATACATTATGTTTGTAAAAAAATCCTTGGGGGGCAAGAAAACAAAGTCTAAGTAAAAATTCTCAAAAATGATCTTAGAGAACTAAGCTAAATTAAATATTAATGTCTTCACCATACGGACTACATTTCGTCCATAGAAGACATTCCTGATGCTCTGATCCCTCTATTTTTTTTTTAAATATTTTATTCAAAAAATTACTTAACTCTTTCGAGACCAAAGCATTTATGTAGCAAGCTAAATTCATGATTTTTTTTATCAAAAGTAGCTTAGCTCAGAAAATAATTGATATTAGTTATACAAAAAAATATCCTAGATTTGGATAACTTTATAATTTGTAATTATCAATAAGAATTAGATTTTTATGAATTTTAAATAGTCCAAAAAATTTTTTTTCCCAGAATATCCATATTATTAGTTGGATACACTCAGAGTCCCAAGAGATGAAGGAGTTAAAATATATCAGGCATGTCTAGTAATCATTCAGTAAAGGCCTCTACAACTAGGATCAATTGAAAAACGCTTTTTTAGAGAAAATTTCCGCTATCATATTACAGACAGAAACGTCAAATTTAAAAAAGACAATTTTTGACGAAAATTTTTCATGGTGTCTACACACTAAAAACAATTTTCGTCAAAAATTGCCTTTTTTAAAAAATTCTGACGTTTCTTCCTACAAGAATAGGGGAAATTTTCTTTAAAAAGGCATTTTTTAAAGGAAATTTCTAGTGCAGGGACCTCTCGACATTTCATTTTTCCATACGTTTTTGCATAGAGGCACTGAAGACTATTGGCAAGTTTTTTCCTAAAGAGAATTGACTTATCAGTCTGATATATTTCGAAATCGTGCATTAAAAGCTATCTAAAAATACATATTTCATAATGTTCGCCAAAATTATAAAAGAACCACGAGGAAATTTGTTTAAGTCGCGGTGCAATAGCTACAAAATTTTTACAAGGAAAAATGAAAAATAGCTTCACTTTTTATTAGGCTTGATGGGCCCCTTACTAGTGTATAGAGGCCATTAGACGTCATAACACAAAATTCACAAAGATCATCATGGGTACTAAAATATTGCTAAAATCTTGACGTAAATTCGACGTTTTCACATTTCTTATCCTTAAGAAAAAGGTGCCAAAGAACCCGTTTTAATAACACCCTAAAGGCTGAATGCATAACAATTAGCAAAAAAATCACTAACAGAATACTAATGCCTAAAGGTCTCTACACATTGGGAGTAATTTTTGTCAATTGACAGAATTTTGACGTTTCACCTACAGCGCTGCAGGTAATTTCCTTCTAAAACGTATTGACAAAAATGCTCCCAATGTTTACAGGCCATAATGAACAATAATTTTTATTTTGTAAACATGTTTTTTTGACATTTCAGTGAGAGTGAACCAGATCTAGTCATTTTTCTCACTCTCAGGTTGTTTTGAAAACATGTTTAGAAAACAAAAGTTATTGTATGTTATGCCCAACGCACAATAACTTTTGTTTAGTAAACATGTTTTTGACATTTCAATGAGAGTGCGTGAGATCTCGATCTAGTCATCTCGCTCATTCTCATGGGAAATTTTAAAAACATGTTTACAAACAAAAGTTATTGTGTGCTGGTCATTATGAAAAGCGCACAATAAATTTTGTTTGTAAACATGTTTTCAAATTTTTCTGTGAGAACGAGCGAAATGACTAGATGTAGATTTAATTCAGTCTCACTGAAATGTCAAAAACATGTTTACAAAACAAAAGTTATTGTGCGTTGGGTATTTGTGCCCAGCGCACAATAACTTTTGTTTTGTGAACATGTTTTTGACTTTTTTCAATGAGAGTTAATGAAACCTAGATCTAGTCATCTCGCTTTCTCCCATAGGCAAATTTGGAAATGAATTTACAAACAAGAGTTATTGTGCGTTGGACATTATAATTGTATTCAGTATTAACCGGCATAATAATATACAGTGATCAAATTTTATATTTAAATCTAAATTTATTTTTGATTCTCACAATTTCCCACTAGGTATATTAAAATACCTTGGGCTTTTTTTTAATACTAAATTGATATTTCAAAAGATGGTATAAGAATCACTGCAACCACAAACTTTATGTGTTTATCACGTATTTTTTGTTTCACTTGATAGAACGAGATAGCAATATATCAGCAAGGCAGAGATAGTTGTCTCAAGTGAAACAAACACAAGCGCATGGTGTGCTTCATGACCAGCTGCGCACAATCACACAGTACAATTATCGCGTCGCGTTACTTATGCAAAAAAAAGTGATGATGCATCATTCTCTCTCTCACGATTATCCCCACCCGATGACCCTTGTTTATCACGTACGCCATGCTGTTGCGAGAGAAAGGGTGGGTACTATTTAGCATACGGAGATACTTATGAAACTCCCCATGGGGTTGTAGTTTAGATGACGTTCAACTAAGTGCAACAACCAAATTCTACTTTTATTGCTACAAGAGCCCCAAGTTGGAGAGTGCTAGGAAAGGAGAATATGGTACTTTTTCTTATTATGAATAATTCGGAATAAACACTATCTGTCTCTGTCACTCTGTCCATCTCTGTTGCTCCGCAAAACGCAAACCAACGAAGTGGCACGGAGTCACTTCGTGAAATATAATGTGACTGTTCGGTCCTAGTGTGTGGTAAGGTTGGAAGTTGAACAAGTGAAGTGTCTTCAACTGGTTAGCATTTCTCCGTGAACATTGTGGTCTGTGAGAAACTTTTTTTTGCTAAAAAAAAATCTGTTAATGGTGCCTGGAACAATTGAATCCTAGATCCTCTTTTCAGTGTGTTTTGCAGGTTAGTGAAATCTTATTTTATAATGGTTTTAGTAGGATTTTGTTCACAAACTCTCTGTCTCTCTCACATAAAATTATTTACACGTCATTGTATTGTTTTGATGGAAAAAAAAATCGTGATTTCATTCTCTGTACAGTGTGTTCCAAAAGCTGATGTTACCCAATTAGTATCTAGTTGGGAGATTTGCCATTGGACCATACAGTTTTTGTACTTACGAGAAAAGATTGGATGATTCAATTAAAAACTGGCGTTTTGTAATACCACAACTTCCTACTTATTTGGCACTGAACTATCCTGTCGCTTTGTGAAAGTCGCTCTGTAGCGCGTTAAGAGGTTTGTCAATGTGTTTGGCAACCTCGGTGCTTCAACGCACCCCATAGATATAGATTAAGTATGGATGATATTGACAAAATTATACCTTTTATATGTATATTACGGAAATATACTAATTACTTTGTATACTGGCCGCGTACTACCAAAACTAAAGCCTGTACAAGTAAGATACTAATTTCGAACTAACATAGTATTTGCCACCCATTAAGCATCCATGATTGGTAAATGATTCCTTAGCTTCCATACATGTGATCATATGAGCACGCGTGACATGATGATTTCACAGTGTAAGTCAATGTTGCATGTATTGGACACGTTGTATGCGTCAGTTAGGTCTGGGATTCCACCAAATACATCTCAGTAGACAGTGAATGTGACCGCGGCATATCACAAGCTCTACCACAGAGATTGGGGAAGAAAGAGACAGGAAATTCATGCAATCTGTGAGACATTCTGGGGAGTTTCTCCTTTGTACGATTTGTAAGAAATTTTTTCGCTGAAATCTCGGGAACAGTATCATCAAAAAGTCAGTGTACTCCAAGGGCCTACCCACACTTTCAATGCCAATTCAACTGCTGACGGAAAAAAAAATACCAAACACTATGCCACATGACAAAGAAGCAACAAATTTGAGTTGAAATCGGTGAAAAAGAAAAATCAATTTACCACCATATTATTGTAATTTTGTTGTAAAACTAAGACAACAGATCAAGTGAAATTTAGCAACAAGGTAAGTGGAACTTTCCACAGCCCGTTCTCTCAGCAGCGTTACATTTTAATATGGGATCATAGTGAAAGGTGGAAATGCGAGGAAAATGCTGGAACTAGATGGTATTGGAGTTGGGTATCTCCAAGACCAAATATGATCTATAGTCTAGCCATGTTTGGTATGATTTTATAGTGGAAAATAGGGATGGTTTGTTTGCATTTGACACGAACCTGTGTCGAACGTGTTTCTCCAACACAGCAACATTGGATGCTCCGCAACAAACGTGGTGTGCCTAAAATAAGACTAGCTATACCGTTTCCACACCATAGAGCTGTCTCAAGTTATTGCTTGATCAAAGTGGAAAAATATAGACAAGTCTCTCTGTTCGGGCTTTGGTTTTCAACCAGCGAGAGCAATTTTACAGACATTTTTTATCAATAACTTAGGTTTGCCGAGTTCAACAATATTTGGTCCTAGGATTATAAGTCGATGGGTGGCAGGGTTACTTGCGACCCAACAACTATGTACAATTGAAAGTGTAAATTGTTGCACTTCAATTCAATCTACCATGTCTGATAGAGTTGGATGAGTTCCTATAGTTGCTATCATAGATTGTATAGTTGCTATGTATACATATATAGATAGTTATATGATGGCATATATGCGCTATGTGCACATATAGCATCATTATACTGTGGCGTCAGTTTAGTGCTTTGTTGAATCAGATCTCCTGTATACGGGGTCTGATATACATTATTTTCTGTATATATGTGATACTTTGTATCTTATGTAGTATATAACATCCATTTCACACACATAACAAATGTAAAATGCCTACTAAACCACCAGCCCACGTCCCTTGGACTCACATCGCCGGCTCTCTATAGCCTCTCTATATCAGTACTCTTCCAGTCTGGACAATTCAAATGCATAGGCATAGGCCAAAAAGACGCAGTATACCGCCCAAGCATAGTTTCCACACTTGCACCCATCCCACTTCTGATAAATCATCAATATTTTAGGCAACTCCACTGAGTGTAACTTATATGTGAATGGGAAGCCGCCACTCGATACAAAGGTGGAACTATCTCCCAAATAGTCTATCACCTGATAAAGTAAATTGAGAGCAAGTGAGAGGAAATGGGCTCGAAAATTGCATGAATAAAAAAAAAAATACAAGAGTATGCTTTTTTCTTAACAGTACTCTAAAACAATTTACGGGGAGTTACCCCACTTTAGGCGGAAAGAAGAAAACAGAAAATAAACAGAGGGAAAGAAATAGACATATCCAATGGTTAAGATATATGCACATAGCGTATGTGAATCATATATAATTTGTTGAGCGCTTTTTTTCGCTCCTACCACTACATAGTGTATGATGTATGAAATTGCGATGGTGTGACTGGGATGGTTGGGTATTGGGTTTGGGTATCCTGAATGGATTGTCTATATGGTTTTCATGGTGAATAATTCTCAAAGGATATGTCAATTGGATAGTTAATTGCAATATTTGCTGGAAAATACCAAAAAGGTATATGTCTTCTTTTCTGAAGCCACTCAACTCTGAACGAGTGTGAACCCAGCCGACGCGCTGTTCTCTTTCTCACATTGAGCTCTCCAAGGCTTGAAAAACAATCAGCAACGTGACGCATGCATGCTGAATGTATGTGTCAATATTCATACTTTTCTCCCATACCCCAAGAGTACTATTTTTTGGCATGGTGCAAAAGAGACAACAATATGCTTAGAAGTTATTTTGTAAGCCTGACTGAGTAATTTTCTGTTATGAGACTCCCTATTGGCTGGGTATGACCTGGCTGTGGACACGTGAGCATATCAAGCATGTGTTCGCGAGGCTGCTGTGCGTCGTAGCAAAAACACAGTTTGATAGATCTCTCTCGCTCTAACTTTACGGTATGACCTAGCATTGATGTAAGGACCACACTATTTACTTCTCTTTTGCACGTGACTTGTTTTGTCAGCGAGAGAGAGAGTGCCTATGCTGAGAATATAACGACAGGAGTAGTTGTGAGAAGTTGATTGTGTGGCTCATTCGGTTGCCAGAGTGTGGATTTTCCATCCCGTTGCTCGAAAAGAGTGTGCTCACAAAAATATTTCCATTCTGCCCAGTGTCTGATTCAGTTTCACTCCAAAGGTCCCATTCTTGTGTTGTATCAAGAAGTGGTAAGTTGGCTAAGCATAGTTTGAGTTGATTGGGGTTGCGCTACAAAGGGGTGGTATCCTTGATTAGGTTCCTTGTTTGGTGAAAGTGAAATTATTCTTTTTCTATTTGAATTCGATTGGACAAAAAATGTAGGTGGCGTTGCGCAAAAACTGGTGATGTGTTTTAAAGCATAAAAAAGAGAACACTAAGCGTGTATTTTTCAAGCATACATATTTCAATGCGTAGTGTATTGTCGAAAGCCAATCGGGATAGGTGTATGGGTTAGAAAAGTGGAAGGTAGATTAATTTAATGGTGATGCCATAGGCGTGTAGAAATTTTATGCAATATCACACATATTGGTGGTTCCAATTGAGATTTGAGTGCTAATTGGGGCTGGTTTACCAATGACACAGACTATGTATGCAATATAGGGGGTACCTTTTTTGCGTTATGTTATCTTTAAGGATAACGACTTGTTTTCACAGCATTGCCTGGGAATAGCGTAACGCGCATTTATAGTTGGGGTTGGATGTATGCGGGTATTTTTCACAATTGAACACTATTGGTGTAGAGTGGTTGGATGAAGTTGTGTCTGTGCAAATTGATGTATAACAACAGGACGGGCGCGCCCCGCGTGCGTGCGGTATTCCCCATGTAGTTCCCCTCGTGTACCTCATGTAAAAGCTACTATAGCATGATGCTACATCCCGGTTTTTCGCTATGTCAATGTATTGGCCAGCATGAAAGAGTATGGGTTTCTTAGCAGTGACTCGTTGCTGTGCCAGTGCCACACATCAAGCGTGGTTGTAAGCAAACGGAACCTGAGTGCCACCGGGTTGGGTTTTTGGGCGAAATCGTGTATGCGCGGTTCTCTCTCGGTTGCTCTCCTTCTGCCCAAATGAGTAGGTGTTGGTGATATGGCATTAACTCAATATATGGAGGAAAGGGTCAGTAGTCAGAAGAAAAAGGCGCTATTAGCCTGGAACTAGAAAGGGGGAGTTACTTTTGAGACCTATGTAACCTAGGGTGTGTAGAGGACAAATCCGGAAACCGAATTTTTCGTCCTAGTTGCACGGTATAGTAATACCCTCGAAATAAAATCCGCAATACCAGCGATATTGACTGCATTGGTATATTCTTCTCATCTTTCTCGCTTCGTTTCAATTTGTACGGGTTTTCTGAGGCCAGGCCTAGCGCGAAGCACAAAAGAAAAGGTAGCTTGGGCAACAAAAAAAAAGACAATTTTTATACAGTCAGCAATCTTTAGTAGTCCCCTGCTATTGTACGAATTAATAATTCACGTAGAACTCATAAGTGAGCATAATTTATTTTCACAGAATAAAAGAAGTAATGCCTAATTATGTACATCCAATGCTGAGGTAATGGCTGTTTATTCACAAGTCTCTAGTAGACTCTCTAGATCTTTTTTTTTCCAACGTGGAAGCATGTATGTATGAGGGTTATAAGTACATGAAATAGGCAGATATGTATCAAATACGCATACAATCAATAAAACTTTCACACTCTCGTAAAGTTGGCATTGTGTGATATACTGGGTGAAAAATCTTCTGAAAGTATTGATGATACTCTCTTTTTTCGGCTGAATTGCTGAGTATGGAAAGAAGGGTGGAGGTAAAAAAAAATGTACACGGTATAGGGTCAGGCTCTTCAGTCACTCAAAGATTAGGTTTGAATATTTATGAAATTAGGTGATTTAATTACGAATAGGCTTAGTATGGTACAAGTGCTGTACTGGTTGTAAATACAAATTAATTGTAGAGCTACAACTGGAGTGCAATGTCGCACTATTTAGCCATATGCATACAGCATAGCGTTAAATGTGTGTAACGATGTGTGTGATTGTATGGTTGTGGGGCAAGTAAATTGTAATGAGACCCACATAGCATGCACATGAGCAGGAGCACATGACAATGACGGTAGCCGGAGGAAGCAAAACGGCTGGAGTGGTGGGATGGGTGGGGTAGATTGTTAGGGTAGGGGAATGGCCTGGGTTGTGAAGGTGTAAGACCGGGATCTCAAGCACTTGAAAGAATTTTCCTCAGTTTTCTCCTCAGCTCCCTCAATTCCACCTTTTCAGCAGTGAAAGACTTGTGTTTTTGCACAGTAATTATGAGAGGTACATTTAGGGTGGTAGAGATTAACAATAAACCCAGCACACGCTAAATGGGTAGTAAAAACGCAGTCTTTTCAGCACAAAATCATTTATATGTAGCAAGAGTTTTCCGCTGTACTCTTTAGCAGAGGTGGTATATACATTGTAAAAAAAAAAGATTAAAAAAAAAACTTTTATCAACGAGGCATCAGACAGGGTGAATCCAATTGATTGAACTCGTTTATGTTGCGCTTTTGTAATAAAACTGACAAAATCATTTTAACCAAATTATTAAGAGACCCAATTAGAACTTTTAAAATGCTATTACTGTGGCTCTTTTAAATAATTGTAGTAGGGTAAGTGTGCCAAATTTCGGCCAGCTTGCAATTTCGGCCACCTTTTTTGTTCCTCGAATTTTCATGAATTTTTAGTTTTAAATACTCCAGAGATTATACAATGCAAAAGAATAACAAAATATGTAGCTTCGACAAACGAGATGACGTGAAAAAGACATTTGAAGAATTACCGAAGGGCAAGGAACTATGAGAATAAAGGTGGCCGTAATATGGCACCAAAGCTATGTCTACATTTTTAATCATTTTAAAATGTATTAAGAATGATTTTAAGATAAATAAAGACGATAAACTGTCTACAAGGTTCTAAGCAACACTCCTTAAGTAGAAGGAATGAAAAAAAAAAACAATTTCAATTAATTATATTATATATCAAACTTGAGACTTTGGCGCTTGCATGCAACTATGCCGAAATTTAGCACACTTACCCTAAATCCGAATCTTATAAATGTTTCGCATTATACTGTCATCGGTTATTTTCTAGCAAAAAAATGTTAGACTTGTATTATAATTTTTTATTAGTATGAATTTTTTTTTCAAATCTCTATCCAATTGATCGGGTTGCGGAATTACTTGTGGCCTCGTTCAAGTTTCTGTGAGGAGACTATAAGTAACGACAGACCGGACAGACCATAAGTAATGCCTCAACCCTAAATCCTCGAGTGAATAACACTTTCATACTGATTATGCTTTTAAATTAATTGTTAAATGTTGCACAATATTTAGTTTGGAAAAACAAACTTTGCTATAAAACGATTGGTTCATTCTTTCAATAATATTCAATAGCATATCCTAATCCTCCTAATCGAGGGGTCGTGAACCTAGGATACCTAAGTTTATCATTTCATGCATGCCGATCTTTCGCCACTATAATAAGAAGAACGGGATCCGTTCCAAGACGCACTTAGGCAAGATTCTGAATTTTTCCCAGCCATTTTGTTCAACTTTTGCCGCAAAGCCGATTCTCCTCCATAATGGTTTGCATAGTTTTTCTGGGGAATCTTACTTCATTCACATGCTGAACACTACTATATCATGAGAGCTGTGGCTTTTCAATGCGAAGAAGTAGTTCCGCTAGACCTTCAGTTTCTAATAAATGAGATCGTTCCTTATCCTGAGCCCTTTAACCGTGTGATAGTCTTTAGTCATGGTTTTTTACGGATATAATAATATTAAATATATCAATCTGGTAAATAAAATATTTTCTAACCGTAAAAAAAATGGCCATTTTCTTCGCAAAAGTGCGATATATCGGGTATAGCAGTTGAGTTGCAGGTTTCCAACAACACTCAATATAGTATAGGGCATGATATGCATTTTCCCAGAATCTGAACTTGTACGCTAGTTTTTTTCTCAACTGCATTCAATTATTAATAATATTGAACATGCAAATTTTTATACATATGTGTCCAGTATAACTAAATGTCAATCAATAAACAAATCTTCTATCTAGTATTGCCTTTGGCTTGGCAGCAATTCAATTTCCTGCGTCATGGAGTGGGCCGTACTGAAGGGATAAAAAAGATTAAATTGGAAGGACAGAAAGGGAGAAAAAAAAGAACATGCAAATTTTCCAATATTGCCCCGAATGGCTATCCATCATTTATAATTTACAAGTGATGTATTATCTCATTTGGCGAAATAGTTTGGTCCGGCTGGTAAATGGTTCAGTGACGTCAAGGGGCTACCTTGGAAGCGACGACGCTTACTGAAAAAAAAAAGTTTGCGTAAAGGAATGTTTTAGGTTCTCACGTTTTTACAGATAGGTTTCGGTGGTATGTCCCGTGGACGTGCTTAGGCTTAGGAACAGGTGGTGCAGCTGAAGTTTATAGGACTCTAGGCATGGTGAAGCCTTTGGGATTTTTTAACCAGGGAGACAATGACGGGTGTTAGTTGAACCATGGTGTGAAACAACGCAGCGTCATATTTTGTGTTGATTGATTAAAATACTAAAACGTATACACACTTACGATTTTACGGACACCATAGAGAGCACGTCAAATATGTACAACAGCAGATGTAGTATATATGCATGGAGTGTTGGATAAAAAAAAAATGCCTAAGAATTGTCTGCTGGCGTGGCGTCACTTTATGTGGAAAATGCGTACGTGCGACTTTCTTTGTTTCGGAATCGGTAAACTTTTTTTTTTCATCAATTTGCCCATTTGATACCTATAAAGAGCAATTGACTTGGTGTGCAAGTCTGGTTGTTAATATTGAATGTGCTTACTTGAGTAAGTTCATAGATTTGGCGCATCGCTTGATTAAGAAATTAATACCTTATGAGAAATGTGTGTCCATAAGTGCCTACCTTATACGCATGAGCATACAATATTGCTCTGTGACAAACACATTACACTCATACTTTGTCAGCACTAGCCAAAAAAAAAATCTGAGAGGAAATTGGTAAGACAACTGTTAACAAGACTCCAATGCTATATTACGAAAGTTTATTTGTAGGATGGGTTATCTTATACACAAAGAATTTACGTGTTGGAAGTCAAATTGCTTGCAGGAGGAACTTGAGAGAGATAGAGGGTTTCGGTCTCGAAAGGAGATATGCTCAAGATTTCATACTTGATCATGCATAAATGATAAATAGGAGTTTACTCTTTCTACAATTGCACTTGAAGTGAGTTTCCTTGCTTATCCGGGATTTTGGGTGAGGGTTGGGGTACCATTGGATGGGTGCACACTATACAATACAATGCCAGATTGGAGGAAGCATTGAGGCATATTTGGAAGAGAAAAAACGAAATCTCTGAATTTTGTGTCATTTCCAGGGAGTTTTACAATCAGCGTGAGGGAGAGATAGGTTTAATAAGTTTGCTTGCAATGGGTGTGTAAGTGAGACAACTATAGGGTATTTCTGCATACACATGTATTTTAGAGCGCACACTGAGGCGAGAAAGTGGAATAAATAATAAAAATAATCCAGCGCATGGTCTGATATCCCCGGGAAAACGTGTTTTCAGCGAATTCATGCACTCGGATTCGTTCGTATGGCGTCGGTGACCTTGTCATTCATACATTTTGTCATTGTGCCAAAAGAGACAACTACTGTTGATTCATAAGAAAGAGACAGCATAATTGTGCAATACATTCTCACGTTATTGAATCGGAAATGGTGTTTGTATGCACTGAAAAGGGAATGGTGGGGGAATTGTAGTAGAGTACAGATATATATTACTACGTGTGTACAGAAAAAGGAAGGCATGATTGAGGGAAAATTTCTGAAAGAGATAGGATAGTGATGGGAACAGAAAGGAGATGATTGTATTTTGTTGTGTAGTAGATGAGTATATGAATGAATAAATGAAAGCGATGCAGCAGGAATAGACAGAGACAACTATAGGTGTAAATTGCGAAAGAGAGACCCAAACAGGACACTAGCTGGTGCCAAAGTTGGGGAAAATGTTGATTTGCAGAAGTTGCGGGGGCGGTTGCGCATAATACCGGAATTGAGGATGTTCGAGCTTTTGCTTTTTTTTTGCATACACGATGGAACCCGGGATCTGTATAGTGAACTACTTTTCAGTTTGCCGGACTAAAAAAATTTTGGAGTTAGTGTTTATAACGGTAGGGTTGCATGGGAATCATTCTGATGCTGTTGGATGGTTGAAATGCGATTTTTGTTCAGTTCTCATCTTTGAATATTCCAGACGTAAAATTTCATGCTTGGGTGATGATATCTCTGTCCATATAAATGTGTACATATAATGTTGATTTTTTTTGCCTCTTCAAGAACACCATGTATCACAACGTAAAATTGTGATACACACACAATTTCTCTGAGTTTGTGGTGTACTTGATCTGTAGCCTGGGTTTAGGTGTTGGGAACGCGAAAGAAAAGATGTACGACGGGTGGTTTGGTTTGGTGTCTGTGGAGAACGCGTCTTGATTTGAATATTTTGTGCTTTATTCGGATATTAGCACAAATTATAACTGTTAATACTTGCTATCGTATTCATAAGGCGACGAAACATAAAATGTAATTGTAAGGAGAGGAAAAGAGGAAAGAGAGATGGGATGTGTGAACAAGTTTGTTGATATTTTATACTTTCTTATCACATCCCCAAGACTATTTTGCTGGTTGTACGAAAATATGCGAGTAAGAGAGAGAGAGAGAGAAACAATAGCTTCTACACGAGTATTTTTCCTCAATTTCTGGTATATATATAATATTGTTCTTTTTTTGTGGTATCTTCTCTGCAGATATTCTTTTTGTGGTAATATGACTTCGGCGCTGGATACACTTTTGGAAGCAGCTAAATTTATAGAACAGCAGGAGGAATTGTCGCGACAACGATCCATATCATCAGTTTCTGGTCAAGCAACATATGCCACATCATTCCCACCATTGTCAACTAGTGGACAAGGAGCATCCACATCGTCCCATATTTTGTCCAACAATACAAATCAACCTACAAATGTCGTACGATATGTTCACAATCAACAGACATCATCGCCACTGGGAAGTCCTGTGTTGAATAGCAACAACACGGGGAATAATGGGAACATTCTTTTGCCTCCAAATCAACAATTTCCAACTTTGATCCGTCTTGATGGGAATGGCTCAGGTAAGAAATTTGATATTTAATATTGTTTATTTCAACACTGAGAAAAAAGGGGGTGCGATTAACTTTTTTTCCTCATAATTTTAACACTTTATAGGTGTAAAATTATATCAACATTTTTTAATGTCAATTTTACACCTTTTAAGGGTAAAATTAACATGAAAAAGGGTAACTTTAACCCCTAATACACCTGAAAAGCATAATATTTACAACAAATTTCGGATCAATACTGCAGGGTAAAATAAACATTTCCGGAATGTTATTTTAACGAAAAAAGTTAAAATAACATTCCGGAAATGTTTATTTTACCCTGCAGTATTGATCCGAAATTTGTGTAAATATTATGCTTTTTAGGTGTATCATGGGTTAAAGTTACCCTTTTCCATGTCAATTTTACCCTTAAGAAGGCGTAAAATTAACATTAAAAAATGTTGATATATTTTTACACCTAAAAAGTGTTACAGTTATGAGGAAAAAAAAAGTTAATCGCACCCCAGTTTTTTTTTCTCAGTGTACGATATCAAATTGGAATAATATTGGAAAAGCGACTCCCTTAATCAGTAAACGTTCTATTCAATCCCTTTAAACCTCAACAAAAACTTTTTTTCTCGTTTTGGATAACCCCATTCATGAAAATTGAAATGTGGTAGTCCATGTAGTGTAGTCCATCATAATGATCTTTTTTGGAAAAAGAACGGTAATAGATTTTGAATTGTGGTTTTTTACAAAAGTTATGCAACAACTGTGAAGAACGCCAAATTCATCCAGCTTATTTTGACATTATGAAAAACCCAGAAAAATATTTCCCCTTCCCTGTGCTATCGTGACTCGTGACTCAAATTCTTATGCATTATAGTTGAATTTAGGAATTATGTTTTTTTTTATAAAGACGTCCTTTATTAGAAAATTCGGATTCGAGGTAAGGGAGATCAATTTTATTGCTTTAAAATATGTTGTATACTCCGGAACTATGTCAAAATTTTGTACTATACAACCACTTGAACAAAGTCCCACAAGTGCTACAAAAAGTGACCTGACAATGCATAAAGGGCCTTAATCTAAATAATATTTAGATATTTTTGGAAAAAATGAAACCGGAATACACATTATTAAGAATTTAGGGTTCCTGGGGTTCCTTCTAAAAGAATCATGGCCTAAAAGGTTTTTTTTTTCATCAAAGCTCAAAGGTTGAAAATTATTCCTATTTTGAAGTATACTATTTCGATATTCCAAGTATCATATTTTAAAGTTGTCATCAATTCTATTTTTTAAAAGAGATTTACGCTTAAGCGTATACTTCAGAAGAGAAAACCATGAAAAATTAACTAAATTTGAACAATTTAACAAGAATCCCCTCTGAGATCGTTTATCTGTAACTGTAGCAGAGAAAAACCAGTGCTAAGTCCAGATAAGCTTATGGTAGCTAAGGTTCTTTACATGTGACCTCGAAATGCGTGCAACTCTGAATGCGTGAAAATTCGATTGTGAGTTGAACTTTGTGGGTAATGGCTCCAGCACAGCTTTTAGATCAGGAAAATTTCATAAACTCGAAATACGAATCCCTTTCTTTCTCAAAAGATTTGCGTATGTCTATCTCATTCTTTCGCACTCTTTTTCTTCTTTTTAACATCAGAACAAATTCAATTTAGCACAATCGAATTTGGAGTGTGAAAAAATGAGATAGACATAAGCAAAACGTGTGAGAAGGAAATGGATGTGAATTTTGATTTCATGAAATTTTTCTGATCTAAAAGGTGTCATAAAGAATCGCGTCGAATAAACTATACTTGTCGGTCGAAATGGATAAAATTGGCTCGACGCGATTCTTTGTGGCTCCGGCACACCTTTCATAGAGCAGAAAAATTTCATGAAATCAAAATTCACATCCATTTCCTTCTCACACGCTTTGTATATATCCATCTCATTCTTTCGTATTCTAAATTCGATTGAGCTAAATTGAAATTGGAGTGATGTTTAGCAGAAGAAGAAGAGTGCGCAAGAACGAGATAGACATATGCAAAGAATGTGAGCAAGAAAGAGATTCGAATTTTGACTTCATGAATTTTTCCTGATCTAAAAGCTGTGCCGGAGCCATTACCCTCAAAATTCAACTCACAATCGAATTTTCACGCAATCCGGGATGCACACATTTCGAAGCCACCTGTAAAGAATCTCAGCTACCATAAGCTTATCTGGGCTTTTTTAAACGAATTCGCAAATAAATGTTGATTTTGGCTTATTACTTGGTTTATTATTCAATGCAATTGTAGATTGGGCACTGGTGTTAATAAAGTAAAGTATTGCCATGCTAAAAAGTCGTATATTAGTATATTTTAATGCTTTTGTTACAACTTGCTACTACCAGTGCCCCTTTCTAAAATTTTAATATAAATATGCTTTTAAATTCTCATTAGCTTTTTGCTCCTAAAGCTTATGTAATACTAATAGTGTGGAATTCTTCTAAGTACAAAAAGATACTCTCATTAAAGCAGGATTATTGATTTCCATGGTACCTTTTGGTCTACAGCAGCAGTCAATTTATATGGAGGAATTGAATTACTCTTTTGTTACGTTTTAACTTTATGTCTCGATTATGACATTAATATTATATCAGTGTATATTATACATACTGAAATTTTGAGGACAATTGCATTCATATTGTTTTATTCATTTAAATCTACAACTCCGTAGTTGAATTTGGGGCAAGTAAATGCATTTGAGCTATGCTATCAAATGACAATAAAACGTGGGATATTGGAAAATTTCTCTAAAATGATACACTACCCATAAGACTCATGTCACGTGTACTGCCATCCATTTTTGCTCACTCTAACACCACAAGTCGTATTATATGCATTGTGCTGTGTGATATAAATTTCTTCTTTTAATAAATATCACACCCCACTTCTCAATATTTCCAATGAGGCCAGTAGTGGTGTGCGTGTGATAAAAATAGATTTGTGAGAAGTGTTGTTGTTTTTTTTTTCTTGCGATAAAATTGAAATTACAGAAAAAATGATACTTTTCTCCTAACTGCTTTTCTTGACAATTATATTGAAGTAATGTAGGGGGAAAATTGCTAACTTACAGTATAAAAGACACAGATCGTTTCACGTTTCTTGCTGCGTGCAGCTTACCAAGAACTTTTTTTTTTAGTCAGGCATACAATGTTATAGAAAATATCTTTGTATATTTTTATTCGACGATTTTTCTTTTTTTTCCATATCGATAAAGCTCTCACAGAAAGCACACTCTTTCACTGTTAGGCGTCTTTTTTGTGCTTTTGTGAGATAAAATGTGACAGAAAAAAAGTACGATAAACTCATGGGGTATATATATGGTATTAAGAAGAGGAGAACAAGAGAAAGGGAAAAGAAGGAAAATTATATACAAAATAATGTATAGAAAATGTTGTGAGGTAAATTTAAATTATAATATTTGAAGAAAAGAACATTCAAAATGGATGTTTTTTTTTATTTCTTTTGCAATGCATCTCCTTAAAATTGCAAATTAAATGAATTCACACTTAACATCAATATTGACAGTATGATAATATTTGCCAACGAGTTTCTTTTCACAAACAGTTGATTGGCATTTGAAATTGAAATGTTATTCAGTGAAAAGGAGGTGCATTCTCAAATTGATCTTTTTTTTGGTGCATAAGAAATTCTCTGTGCTTCAAAAGTCCACTCACTAAAATATTCTATCTTTGGAAAATTTGAAGAAAATGCGCACAAAGTCTTTTTCATTGTGTAGAGACTTTCTGCAAGAAAAAAAAAACATATAGAGTTCTCCTTTGTGATAAAATTATGCTTATACATATATTTGATTCCTTGATATCACATTGTACAAAATTCTAGTTTTTCTGACATGCACACTAATGCATTTATTTTTGTATGAAAAACTGTGAGTTTAATGAATTAGTTGAAATGGTAGAAATTACTTACGTCAATCTTATCATGTATCTCTATCTAACTTTAAAGAATAAGCGCGCAAGCCATTTTAAATACGTGTACGTACGCGTTCAATATAAATTTGTGTTGCAAATTGCTAGAGATATCAGTGCTTGAGAATCTATCTATTTATAAGCAAATTAAACTGTAAGATTTAATGATTTCCACTTCTCTCTAAAATTGAATTTCGGGTAAAAAATGTAGTGCACAGAAAAAATATTTTGTAAAAATGTTCGTAAATGTTTGTGAATTCCTATGGGGGAGTTACGAAATGCTCGTGAATCGTATAATCCACAAACAAGTTCGTAAAATTTTGTATTTTTCACAAACATTGTTCGTAACATGATCACTTGACGAGCATTTTTTGTACTTTTACAAACATTTGTTCGTAAATGTTCGTAAACACACAAAAAATGTTCGTAAAATTTTGTTATTTGTTCGTAAATTTTTCTTTTCCTGACGAACATTTTACGAACATTTACGAACAAATAACAAAATGTTGTGAAGATTTTTGTGTGTTTACGAACATTTACGAGCAAATGTTTGTAAAAGTAAAAAAATGCTCGTCAAATGATCAAAATGTTTGCGAAAAAAGTACAAACTTTTACGAACTTGTTTGTGGGTTATACGATTCACGAGCATTTCATAACTCGCTCATAGGAATTCACAAACATTTACGAATATTTTTACAAAATTTATTTTTTTCTGTGGTGTATATTACTTTGGAAAATATGTGGAATTGTGCGGAATTTAAACACCTTACAATTTATTTCAAGCTTGTTTCCATATGTTAAAAAAATTGCTTAATTTTTTTTTGATACATGACCTTGAAAATAGTAATGGGGAGTTGAAGGTCATTGAAGAATGCGTACAAAAACTATTTTTTTTATTTGTTATAATTCGTTTTAAAAATAAAGTAAACAGTTTTTTTTAGGAAAACTATTAAAAGTTACGCTAATCATCTTAGTACTGACTAATGGAGGGGTTCCTTGTAAATTTCAAAGTGCTATCTCGTATCGTTTAGCTTCTAAATCTCATAAATAACGAAATGATGACTTTTAGATATAATTTGAGATGCGAGTACTTCTTTGACTTCTCAATCAAGGTTAATATATTTCCATGACAAACTTCTTTTAGGGTTTTTTCGCCTTTCCCTGATGAAGAGTGAATGAGTGAGTGTAATATTTTGCGCCTGTGCGCAATAATATATTATATATCGTATAGAAATTCACATCGCGTCTTACTTCTGTAGAATTTCACACACAGAAATATCGACAGCAGTTTTTCCTCGCGAAATGTCACTTTAAATAAGTGAAATCAGTCAATTGGTGCCATTTGATAAGTATGCATCGCTAGTGCTAAGACATATAATTGCGATTAAATTTTTCTTAGTTAGTTTTTTTTTTTAAAATAAAAATTGAAGATTTTTTTTTAAAGAAAAGTTATGTGGTACTTAGAAATTTATGATAGGCATAAGTTTGAAATTCAATGGAAGTTTAGGAGAACTTAAATGGATGTTAATAGACATTGAGGATATAAAAATGTACAATGATAGTGGTGGAAATGTTTGGAAGGGACTTGAAATTTCAGGGTCAGGAGTTTCAATACCCTTGGTGCGAGATATACCGCAAATAATCTCGGAAGTGACGTCATCTTCACCATTTTACATGAGTACTGTAATAACTGATGTTGGAATTTGTGTCGGAATGCGAAATGTGAATTTGAATTGTGACAATTCGGTTTGTTTATATCCTCAGCCAACACGGCAGACCGTGACTAAAATATCAAATTGTTGCAATTTTAGTGTGTTCAATAAGATCACAACAACTTCTAGTGATCAGCATGGTGCACAGAAAAAATCTGATGTGATCAAGAGAAATGAACATCGATATAGGAGGGATAGGGTTGATGATTGTGGTGCGATGTCACAGGAAATTTTGGCATCTACTCAAATAGACAGACAATGCAATTCGGCTACATTAACCGGTGTTAAAATCGTTCATGGGGACAATAGTGAGATTTCCTGGCTGTATGCTCAAGCTGAACGTGTTGATGCTACAAAGGGGGATGATTTGATGATCAATCAGGCAGATAAAACAAAGTCGATGACAACGTCAACAATTTTAAAAAATGATCGGAAAATTCAGTGGAGGGAGACTTTTCCTGAAAATCCCATAAAAATAGCTCATATTCAGCATCACAACAGTTTGACGAAAATTCAGATGAATAAGCCTGTTCGTTGTACTACCTCACCGAAGAAGAAATGGATTCAACACTATTTTAAGGGTTGTTATGCTTTTCAACAAAACTTGTAAGATCTCAGCTTCAAAATTTACCTACTGCGAGTTATTCGCTTCTTATTCTGAGCGATCGATTTATGGAAATAGAATAACGCTCATTAATTTTTTTTACTTAGTAGTGAGTGGGGCAGTATCAAACATGCATTGCAATCAAAATACACTTTTCTGGATATTAAATTTAGCTACTGTAAATTTTCAAAGAGGGTAAATTAAGCTAATTCAAAACCTGCTTCAAATGGAAATTTTCCGCTACTCCAAATGGAAACGTCACTGTTTTCATGATAAATACAGTACTAAATTACTATATAAATTTTCTATACCTCAGTTTCATTATTTAGTTAATTTTGCTCCAAAAACAGCGAAAATCCATTCATATTCACAAATTTTAATTTGTTAATTTCTGAGAAAAATTAAAAGTGTACCTTTTCACCATCGAATTTTTCATAGATTGACCATGTTTTCCAATGAAAAACACAATAAAGTGACTGTTGTTTATTCATTTTGTTTAACATTTATGTCATATTTCTGGCTAATTTTAGTTAAATTAAGTGCTAATCTTTATTGTTAACGGTACGTGAAGTTTTCAAATGAAATAATTACCTATTTCGTGAACAAAAAGGGTTTTTCTGAAGTGTCTGCAAATGCTTCATAAGAAAACCCCGGAAATATGATTTTTTTGGAGTGATTTTCTTATTGTCTCAGATGGGAAAGGAGAAAAGACCAGAAATAAGAACAAATCCTGCACTCAAGAGCAACTCAACAAGGTTTTGCAAGCCTTTCGTCGTGGTTTCACTTACACTGTTTGTCTCCAATTAGAAGATTTCCCTTGTCTCCATTTGGATTAATTTGTTTCCAATAGAAGCATTTTGCACTTGTGTGTTTTTTACTTGTATTTAAAAAGTTTTCAATTTATATCTAAAGAATTTTCACTTAACGGCGGTAACATTCTAGTAGAGTCAAGGAGCAAATTCATGTAATTCTCTTCAGAAAAAATATGAACTTAA
This sequence comes from Phlebotomus papatasi, assembly GCF_024763615.1. Lineage (NCBI taxonomy): Eukaryota > Metazoa > Arthropoda > Insecta > Diptera > Psychodidae > Phlebotomus > Phlebotomus papatasi. Next base: position 74,294,623 of record NC_077222.1, read on the forward strand.
TACTTAATGTGTTGAATCTTCTGTCAAAGTTAAAGCATCTGAAAATGGTTTTGAATTAGGACATTTACCCTAGACAATATCCGAGAGTAACTGATTGAATTTGTTTAGCTTGAATTTAGCTAAAGCACGTTTGACATGTTTTAACTCATTCGCGTCACACTTTTATTCAGCAAGTGAATTCATGTAAAATTGAGTTTTTCCTAATGCTTTGTGATCAAATATAATAGTTTTGAGAACAAAAAAATTTTCCATTGCGTGAAAACTCGGAAAAACTCCGGGTCATATATGACCCTATTGTCGGCAAGGGAAGTATACATACCATTTTCAATATCTATATCACGGGGTTTCTAAGTAAGAGTTTTTTTTGCTTGAAGTTATTAATTTGGCCAAAACCACGGAAAACTGAATTGTTATGATGAATGTGCTCCTGGTGTTCAAGGAATCTTCCTGGTAATCCCCTTGAACAGTCTCTGTCACAATATTTTGAGTGGTATTTGGCAAAAATAAACTTATCTACATATTTATTCACACACAATACAATTGCACAATATAAGACGCTTGCAGAATACTCTAAAATATTGCAAAATATGTAATAATTCGTCAGATATAAGATGAAATGTCCAGGAGCAAGATATTTTCCTTCTGGATTTCACAAAGAAAAACAATGTCCCAACTGTTTCAACTACGTTGGCACGAAAAACTGTCATAAACCTTTACCCTTGCCGACAATAGGGTCATATATGACCCGGAAAATTCTACACGCTTTTCTGGAAAATTGAGAGTAGTTTATTATATCAAAATATGCAATATACAATCTTTGGATATTCTATTTTGTGTTTCTAAAGAACTTTTTGCTGAAAAAAATAAATGAATATAAAAAATTTTGAAAAAGAGAAGTCATTTCACAAAGTTCGAAATTCGTGATTTTTGATCTCAAATATTTTCTTTTCCTACATATCTGGAGTCTTGAGAAAATTAGCCAAGAATCTTACATCCTTCTATTATGATATCGTGCACAAACAGATAGATTTCAATTAATGCAAATAGTCAAAAAACTTTTTTCCCCGGGTCATATATGACCCTAATGACGTGAAAGAGTTAAAAAAGGCTTCAGGTGTCTGAAACTGCCCCACCCTCCTCAAGTTTTATAAAGAAATCTTTGAGGTATTATATTTTTAGATATATTACTACTTGGTCCTTTCATCACTGATCACAGAGAGGTAATATAAGTTTGGAAATAATAATCAATTTTTCTTCACGTGACCTTAAGGTGCAATATAAAATGCATTGACATATATTTTTGCAACTTATAGTGGAAATTAGTTAATATTGCATTTGTACGATCAAGCAACATGGTAATTTTTTTTTGTACATAAATCCCTGTTAAAGTAAAATAATCGAGTGAAAATTGTGTGGGAGAAAAGGTAGATATATGATAGTGTTGGAGGAAAAAGAATAGAATTGATTCTAGGTGGTGTTGATTTTGGCCAAAGCCGCGTGCTCTGAGTTCACGTGTTGTGCTTTCTGGCTTTTTTGGCGGGGAAATGAACGATGTGACCTGGGTGTGTGTATGTGCCTGGGGAGAATTTTTCACGACGGCGCTCTACACTGTCTCTATTATATTTCTGGCCTAGTACTTGAAAGGGGAGAGTCAAGGGAAACGGAGGTCAAGTGACTGGACTTTTTTTTTCTTCCGCTCCTTGAAATGCTGAGAGGGATTCTCTAACCACTTCTGGTGAAATCATACTTGATTAATAGCAATATTGTGGGGGATTAGATGGGAATTTTTCCTGTTAGTTGTGACTGGGTTGTATTTAACCCTCAATTGTCCTTAGACCAATGTTAAGGGTCCAAGGATCTTCAATATTATTCACTTATAAATTACACGTAATCAATTTATTAGTTTATTTGTTTATTTTGGCTGTCTCTTCGTTATGAAAATCAATATCTGCACTGACTGAGAGAAATCCGAAAAAGTTAAAATAACATTCCGGAAATGTTTATTTTACCCTGCAGAATTGATCCGAAATCGGTGTAAATATTACCCTTTTTAGGTGTATTGGGGGTTAAAGCTACCCTTTTTCATGTTAATTTTACCCTTAAAAAGGTGTAAAATTAACATTAAAAAATGTTGATATATTTTTACACCTAAAAAGTGTTAAAGTCATGAGGAAAAACAGTTAATCGCACACCCGTTTTTTTTTCTCAGTGTGGCAGTAAACGACCATTATTAGTCTCATTAACGATTATTTGATAAAACTTTTATACACAAAAATTAAATAGGGGAGACCGAGATAGAATTAGTCAAGGGTAGAATTAGACAGTGTGGGGAGTTATAGGTTTTTTCTAAAGAATATTGATATTAAGAATATATTAAGAATATTGAGCAAACTACTATTTATTCAGAGTAATTAAGTCCTTCCCTATTCACAATTTCCCAAAAGAAATATTTCATTTGCTGGCTAATCTGCCCGGGTCTCCCTTACATCAGAACATTTAAAATTCTATAGTGGAAAAAAATCAGTAAATCTTCGTACTTTATTTTAATTAACAAAAAAAAGTTTTCTAAATAAATGTTTGGCAAGATTCTTTGTCTCGTCCCTAAAGGGTTAAAACAGAGATAGCGTAAAATATTCCTCATGATTATCTGAAAGAGTCCAAGTAGGGGAAAATAGTTGAGCTGACAACAATATCAACAAATTGTGTCGTATTTTTTGACATTCCCCAATTGATCACATTCTCATCCGTTGGTCACAATGTAATGCATGATGTGTCCTTTTCAGAAGAACCACTCCTCAATGGACATGCAATTGCCACCCCACCGCTTGTGGTGTTCAGCCATCCGCCACAGCATCATGTTCATAGTGGCAGCAGCACTCATTCCCCTTCGCCCCAGTCGTCGTTTGAGCTGTCGCGCAGTCGAAGCTCATCCGGCTCCTCCAATCACCCAGTAGCCGGCAGTAATGGTTCAACAGCCGTCATCCACCATGTCCTGGTGGGTGGTGAGGATTCGTCGCAGTCGAGCCTGAATTTGAATGGGGGATCCAGTGGATATTTGAGCGGTAGCAGTGTCAACTCTGTATCTGGACTCAATCTCAGTGCAACTGGCGCAAATGGTATCAATACTGGGACAGTGGCAACTGTAGCACTCAATGGTACAACTACCATGGAGCAGATTCAGTTGCAGGTTCAGGCAGCGCCGACAGGACGCCGAAGGACAACGAGTACAAACAGTAATGGGTAAGAATTTGTGGGTGAATTGCTCTCGGTGGGCAATCATCCGCCACCACATGGAACTGTGATGATAAATTACTCTACAAAATATACTTCATTACATTAATACTGATGGGATGCGTGCGGAATTTCAAGTTGACTCATGCGAGAGTTTCTCTTTTGGAGACAAATTTTCCTCATTATAAAGGGTTGGGAAAGGATTCGTTCTTTTTTTTGTTAACGTGATTTATTTGAGTCGCTAGAACAATTTTAATTTGATCAGATAGATAAATTTTCCTTATTTCTTTAGTAGAACTTTTAAATTGTTCTTCGTAAACGTAGCAACGGTAAAATAACACAATTTAATTTAATTTATCCGATGATCCTAATTCTTAATCCAAAAATCTATAATTTTCAGGTGAATATGAACAAAACATTTAGTCCTTCTTCAATCAGTTGGAAAAGAAATCCATAATAACAAATATCGATAGCGCTATAGAATTAGAATTGTCTAATGGTCTTAATTCTAAAACTACAAATCTAACATTGAGATTTTAAATGCTAAAAATTAGTAAATATTATGCGGAAATTAATTTTATTCTATTTGGACTTGTGAGGAAAATAAACTAAGTATTTAAAAAATATTGTAATACTAAGTTCAAATTGTTTGATCGAAAATAGTATCCCGATACACAGAAAATCAGGCTGATTTAATTCTTTTTGAATAGAGATATAACAAAATTTTAAAAGGCAAAATATTTATAGCAAAATTGCTAAAAATTGCTCTGAAATTGTTTTTTCTAGACTAAGGGCAGAATCACATTGACAATAAAATGCTCGCTGTAGCCTCACCGTATTTCGTTAATTTACGCATTTTCATTGCTATTCTTACGCAAATTCTGCATTACCGTATTACCTTATCTCATACTCGGTGGCACTAGGTGAAAATAATATAAGAAAATTGAAGAAATAAAACGAAAATTCGATAAACGATGAGCAAAAAAATGTACGATTAATTTTTTTACAGTTTTTTTGCTCATCGTTTATCGAATTTTCGCTTTATTTCTTCAATTTTCTTATATTATTTTCACCTAGTGCCACCGAGTATGAGATAAGGTAATACGGTTATTGAGAATTTATATATGAATTGCAATGAAAATGCGTAAATTAACGAAATACGGTGAGGCTACGGCGAGCATTTTATTGTCAATGTGATTCTGCCCTAAAGCGATAGAGTATTTTTGAAGGACTTTTGTCTTTGTTCTTAATGAACTATCCCTTGACAATATGGATGACACGATTAGATATTAAACTGTTACCATGGGTCTAGGTTCATTTAGAAATAAAATAAAAAACTGAGTTCTGCTAAGTTTACATCGTTCCAAAGCCCCGGACTCCCATTTTCTCAGACTAAAAAAATCAGCATATTTTCATTTCTTTTTCTTTTCGAAATAATAAACAAAAATTAATTCAAGCTTGTAAGAATATAAAAGTACAGCATTTAAGCTATAATTTTTAGAATTTTTTTTATAAATTTTAAAAATTCAGCCGTTGGGACTTAATTTTTGAAGACCCTTTTCTAAAAAATTTACTTCGCAATGGACAAAATTACTCAGAGTGAATTCGTCTGACGTCCAAAACTAAATAATTTCTATTAGCTAATGATTTAAATTCGTACTTGAACGGTGGGTTTTTCGTTGTCCAGATCACAACTTATTTAATAAGACGAAACGTAATGTAAAATACGTCGAAGATGGTAATTTTTGGCTAAAAGTCTCCCAAAAATGCAAATTATTTTTTTTTTATCCACATTCAAGTACAAGTTTAACCCATCTGTTAATACGATGGTTGACTCCGATAGAGTCACCCCTAAAAAACTTAAACACCGTGAAAAATATGTAAAATTACGGTTTTAAAGTTAAACTTTTAAACTTCTTTTGTTAAGTAAGAATCAGAGACAATTTTTAACGAGTGAAATAGTAACTACAACAATTAATAACTTAAAATATTGCAGATATATAATAATCAAATGTGTTGACTCTATTGGAGTCGTACTGTATTTAGTTTTTTTTACGTTAGATGAATTTACTCTGAATAATCTTACCTACCACAAAGGCTGAATTTTAAACATTTTTAAGTGAAAATTTCAGTAAACATGGTTTAAATTTGTACTTTTACATGCTTAAGAGTTGGATTTTTTTTATTTTGTTGAAAAAACAAAATAGAGAATATGCTATTTTTTACCGACTCATCGGCTCCTTAACACTTGGAAGGACCCTAGTGGCAGCCGCTGCCAATTTAGTTTTCAATGTTATTTTTTATAGTGAAGAATATATCATTTCGCCTGGACGCCTGATTGAATGCGTGCAGAATTTATCTGGCTATTTTTTCGTTATAAAATTTTTAACAAAAATTAAATATTAATGTAAATATATTGCAAAAACAAAAAACTGCACTCGGAAGGACCAAGTGGCAGTAGCTGCCATATGCATTTTATATGGCAGTTTGACGTTCTGCAGATGTAATTTTCTTGATTGTTAGTGTATAAAAGCCCTAAAAGAACAGTTTGAAAGTGTTTTTGCTAATTATTGAGATGAATTATAGGGAAAAGTGACATACCTTTAAATGCGTCAAAATCAGAATGCTTCAATTTTTCTCTTATTTCCCAAAGCTAAAAATCCATTTTGTTAAGCGAAGTTAATAGAAAATAGTTAATAGTATTAACTATTGTTCATAAAGTAGAATTTTTCCTTTGAAAAATAAGAGAAAAATTAAAAATTCAAAGGCTGCCGTATTAAAAGGCACACCACTTTCCCTGACTCCACGATTCTGATAAAGATGAAAACATCGAATGGTTAAAAATCTTTAGATACAGTACCCAAGGAGATGAAATTTCTGATTCAGACACCAGAAAAGAACTGACTAAAGCTCCGAATATTAAAATGTAATTAAAAATATCAAAATATTATGTAAAATTCGATAAGTGGCAGCGGCTGCCACTTGGTCCTTCCGTGACACTTTTAGTTAGGGTTCTACGAAGTGTTAATGACCCCCTTAATGAATTTATTCTCTAGGATTTTAATACACTAAGAAAAAACCTAAAAAGTTAAAACAACTCTATGGCATAGTTGAATTAAATCTACGAATATCGATGTAATTTTTACTCTTTTTCGTTGTAATTTTTAGTATATAGAGTTGAAACAACTCTTCGTGCGAATTGAATAATTTCGTCGGTTATCGATGTAATTATTACTCTTTTTCGATGTAAAATTTCATCTCGACTGAAGTATATGCTTAAGTGTTTTCATTTTAAGAATATACTTCAGTCAAGATAATTTTCGTGTAACAAAATTCATATGGTACATCAACTAAAAATATGCTTAAAAGTGTTTCATGAAGACATATGCGTGCAGTGCATCATATACATCATATATGATATTTCGCTCGGAACATAGGTAACTTGAGGTCAAGAAAATATTAATAAAGAAAATGATAAAATTAAATAAAAAATAAAATTGCAAAGTATAATTCATTTTGGGATTTGAAAGAGATATTTTGACTCTAAAAAAGTTTTTTTTTAACTCTTGAAACAAGTTATTTTAACTCTGAAAACGAGTTATTTTCAGTCTTAAAAAGAGTTATTTACACTCTTTTGTCGTGTAAATTTTAGGAAAAAAGGTTAAAAGAACTCTTCCGAATATAACACCTAAATAGAAGTAAAATCAACTCTAAAAAAATATATACTGAGAGAAATCCGAAAAAGTTAAAATAACATTCCGGAAATGTTTAATTTACCCTGCAATAATGATCCGAAACCGGTGTAAATATTACCCTTTTTAGGTGTATTAGGGATTAAAGTAACCCTTTTTCGTGTAAATTTTACCATTAAAAAGGTGTAAAATTAACATTAAAAAATGTTGATATATTTTTACACCTAAAAACTGTTAAAGTTATGAGGAAAAAAATTTAATCGCACCCCCATTTTTTTCTCACTGTAGTTAATCGAAAATCACAACGAAAAAGAGTTAATTCAACATTGATTCGAGTAAGTTTTAATCGATTATTTTTCTGAGTGTAGCATGATTAGCTATTAAAATATTGTCATGGGTAAGGTTAATTTAGGAACATGAAAAATTGAGTTGTCCGAAGCTTCTGTCGCGACGACGTTCCAAGGTACCGCACTTTCTTTTATGGCCTCTACACACTAGAAAAATTTATGTCCATATTGAAGAGTTTTTCCTACACAAGCATAGGGAATTTACTTCAATATGGACATAAATTACTCTAGTGTGTAGAGGCCATTAGACATGCTATTCGATTTGGGCAAATAGTATTCATTAAAAATTGTTTGTATTCTCTGCAATTTCTCTAAATTTTCCAAGTTTATAAAATCGTATATTTGTGACGTTTTTCAGTAATAAATTTAAAGTTAAAATGTTTTAGAATTACGGAAAATTGTGTTTTTGTTATAAGAATTCTGATACCAAATTAAACATAAAGGGAAAATTGTTTATTTGAGGGTTGAATGAACTCTTGGAGCCAATTTAGTTATTTTAATTAACGCAAAAAAAGGAATATTAGCGTAATATTTTCTTTACTAGTGCACAAAAATTTTACTTTACACCACCTTGATTTTTTATTTGTTGCTTTTTTAGCAGTTTTTTTTTTAATTATCAAATGGCACTATCGAATTGGTAGTCAGATGACATTCTTTACAATCTCGACTTTTACTCGATGCAACTTGCGGGGTTAGTAAGCGATTTTCTTATTTTATCAGATGTTTGTAATTTTTAAACTTTCTGTTAAAAATCCTTTAGAATGAAAGAAATCTGAAGAATAATTGTTGAATGAAATATTCACAATTGAAATTGTGTTCATAAATACTAAAAAGGACCTATAAATTCTTTAATATTTTTGGATTAAGAATTGAGGATATGGGCCAAGTTTAGAATATTTTATAAATCTAGTACCAATTTCAAGGAGTATTTTGTCATCACTGATTGAGATAGTTTTAAGGATAACACAATTTTATGGGAATTGTGGTTCAACATTGGACATTTTGTTGCACAATTTGAACAAAAAAAAAAGATAAAAGAGCAAGAGAGCTTAGAAGAAATTGAGAACGGGTTAGGAATTAAAAGTATTGCCATGTCCAGTGGAACCCAACGTAGCCCATGCATTCTCAGGGCGGGCACACGTGAGGTGCACAACAAGTTGGAGAAGAATCGGCGTGCACATCTGAAGGAGTGCTTTGAGCAGTTGAAGAAACAATTGCCACAGATGCCAGAGGAGAAGAAGACATCCAATCTCTCAATTTTAAGTGCAGCTATTCGATATATCCAAGTACGTTGCATCTCTTTCCACCTTTTTCCCCTATTCACTATGATTCAGTGATTTATTGACAAATTCATATGATTACCAATCTCTGTATTGCTCCTTTTTTTCTCTCGTTTGATTCTTGACTCAGCAGACGTTGAAGAGGAAGGAGCGGGAGCTGGAGCATGAGATGGAGAGATTGGCCAAGGAGAAAATTTCATCGCAACAGAGGATTATTGTTCTCAAGAGGGAATTGTCGTCACAATATGAGAATATTGACTTTTCTACCATTCTTCCGGAGTCAGATGCCCCTACAAACAGTATTCGTGAACGAGGTAATTTCATCTATAAAAATCCAGCCATTTTCATAGGCTCAGCCAATCTTGTTTACTGTGATATTGGGCCTCTCAAGGCTATAAGAGTGCACTAAACTCTTAAGCTTTCCCTCTCACACTATTCTCTGCATTTAAAAGGCACACAAGAACATTAAAATTACAAGCCATAGTTTTTTTTTCTTTCATTTTCTGTAGATTTTTCTTGTTACAAATTGAATAAATTATGAAGGAAAAATTATAATTCCAGTGTTATATTTTACTAACGCGATTTGAAAATTAAGAATAATAAATTTTAGTGATGTATTCAGTGAGAGACCTAACAAAAGCACACAACTTGTGATTTTGCTTTTTCGTCTGGATACGTGCTTCTTATCCATAAGACTTGTTTTTTAATTGGACAGGTGATCATATATTTATTAATTGGTATGTAGTTTAATTTGTTTCTTTTTTAATTTGTTTTTTAACTATAAAATCTTAAAGATATGTTTTAAAATTTATTATCCATTTATAACTTTCCTTCCAGGATGAACATATGTGTAAATGTTTTAGCTGAGATTATTAAAAAAAACATTACTAAATTGTCTAAAAAGCTTAACTACCTGCATATAATCCTGCCATTAGGGAGAGTTGCGATGTAATTTTGATACTTGGAAAATATTTAACATTTTTAAATTGAAATTTAATTTGAAATTTTCAAAATAGATCCTAATAATTTTTCGTTATTGCCAACTTGGAAACAATTTAAGGAAATTTAATTAAAGATTCATATTCTTTAATTAAAAATCTTTGAAAATAAATAATTTTAAAATATCAAAAGTTGGAAAAGTTCAGTTCGTGGGTTTCGTGCTTAGTAATTTGATGGGAAAGCGGTTTTGTGAAAACTCTCACAAAATTTTACTAGCTTCATAAAATTGTGGGTTTTATGCAAATTAGATCGAAACCACCAAGAGTTTATTGTTCAATATCAAGCAGAATATAATATAGATACAGTACGACTCCATTAGTGTTAACCGTGTCAACCTATAAAAATTTTAAACACAATTAAAAAAATGTTAATTTCCAGATTTCATGTCAAACTTTTTAAGTACTTTTGTTAAGTAAGAACCTGAAGCAACTTTTAACGAGTTAACTTAACATTACATTCAACAACCATTACCATAGAAAATTGAAGGAATATGAGAATAAAAAGCGTTGATGCTATTGACGTTGTATTGCGTCTACGTGTCTATTCTACATTTCAAAAACTCAAGTTCTGTGATAATTTTGTGAACATGAAATTTTATTTTTGGTAGAATAAAAGCCCAAAAGATAAGAGACACTAGTAGTGATTTTTTAAAGATCGACGAAGAGGTTATCTACTCTCAAAGGCTCTAGTTTGGGATGGTATATCTCAGATGCTGTCGGATATTTGAATGAGTAACTTTTGTATGAAAGCTTAGCTCATTGGTGTTTAGAATATGGCATTCTTGACGCGATCAGCTCAAACTATGGTCGTCTAGAATCATTTATGTTGAAGATGAATCTTTTATGCAATGTTTGGCTATTTATTTATGGGGTATTTGTAGTCTACGAATCGTGCACAGAAGGATAGTTTAGGAGACGTTTTCCAGGAGTATAATTTTTCGAAGTGGTAATTTCTTTTACTGCTCTACCTTTATACTTTATCTTTGGCAGATTTTAGAAATCTGAATTTTCGAATTTTATGACATTACGCTGTTAGCCCTGTCTGTTCGTGCGGCCATTAGAACGTCTACAGGCTAGACAGTTAGAGATAAAGATTTGGGACCTTCGCGGGACCCTCCTCATAAGTCGCCCGCCCCTATCCTTGTACTCCAAAATCATGTTTTTTGGGATTCGTCGAAAACATGTCGTATGAGGACATTTTGTCCATATACACGGTAAAAACAAAAAATTTTTGGACACTGACCAAAATATTGGAACAAGTTTTCCTTGGAACAATTTTTTTTTGGAATCGATTTACACCTAGAAAAGATATTTTTTTTCCAAAAAATTTTCTTTATAGTCTTGTTATGAAATGCAGTTACAATTTTGTGAGAGTTTTTTTGGAACCATTTGATACTGTGGAATGTCTACAAATGTGAGTTGAATTTGTTTTATACAAATTTGTTCCTTATGGCGCTGGCACACCTTTTCAATTGAGTGAAATTCAATCGATTAAAATTTTACCTCTTACTCTTTCAAACTGAAATAAGATATGTTTGTCTTTTTCTGTCAAATGAAAATTAAAATTTCAATTTCATTTTCAATTTCAATTTCAATTTTAATTTGACAGAATGAGACAGCTATATCTGACTTCAATTTAAAAGAGTAAGAGGTAAAATTTCAATCGATTGAATTTCACTCGATTGAAAAGGTGTGCCAGCACCATTAAATTTGGAACAGAATTTGTTGCACTCGGCTGTTTTGTTCCCACTCTCAGGAACAAATTGATCCATATTTTTTATAACAATATTATTCCTACGTCTGTAACATATTTGTTCCAAAAATCTTCGGTGTCCGTGGACGAGGTAATTTTTGGAACGAAATTGTTACTCATATGGGGATTTTTTTTGTTCCCATTGTCGGGAACAAATCCGTGTAAGTGATTTCGTCTTACTGTTAAGGCCTATACTTCAGTCGAGATAGATTTCTGTGGCGAAATTTTATAAGGAACATCAAATAAAAATCAACTTAAGAGTGTTTTATACAGACGCGTGCATGACGAAATCATATGCGAGTGCTGGCAGCAGGAGGGGAAGGGAATCTTGAATTAAAAAAGTGAAACCATGTAGCACGAAAATTGCCACAGATTTGGCATCCTCTTCGCTTCGATGATGGGTGACTGAGTGTGAGAGGAGGAGGGATATGATTTTATACTAGACGAGCTATTTATTGGAACAAATTCGTTACTAATATTGCATATCTTTTTGTTCCACCTAGAAGGTACAAATTTGTTCCAAAAATTTTCTGTGTCCGTGGACGAGCTACATTTTGGAACAAATTCGTTACTAATATTGGGTATCTTTTTGAGTCTCGTAAAATAAACAAGATTATGCCAAGAATTATGGTGTCCGTGTACGAACTAATTTTTGGAACAAATATGTGCCGAAATTTTTTATCGTGTACGAAAATACCGTTGAATTATTCCTAATCTCGTTTTTTCAAGATCAAAGATTAAAAAGGTTCTAAAGAGGGTATTTTTCAACCGAATGGTGCCATGTTTGGCCTCAATGGAAAGGTCTTGGAATTTTTGAGAGTTCTGAACAGATAATAGAACTCTTAAACTATTTTGGGGGATTTTTTTTGAATGATTGTATGATGGATGATTGAATGATTGATGAATGAAAAGTGAAAATCACGTTGTAAAGAATGAATTATCAAAGGGGGACTCTAAAAGTCCAAGTCGCTATCTCTACCCGCAAGGCCTCTATCTCACAGAAAAGATAGTCCTAAATGGATAAATAGCATGATATATTCACGAAGATATGTTCAAAAAAGAATTCCCCCAAGTATTTAGCCATACTTTCCTTATCAGAAATGATAAGAAAAATAATTTCACGACATTGTCTTTTATCTTATTTAATCTTTGAATCTTTAATCTATTTAATCTTTGAATATTTCAATTTTTCTCTTATATCCTAAAGCGAAAACTCTATTCTATATACTTTAAAAAATAAAATATTCGAAGACTTGTGCATTCAAAGGCAGGACACTTAACCCTTTAAGGACGAGAAGATAAAAAATTGAGGATCAGAAAAAATAATTTTTCTAACTTTTTAGAGCAAAATACTACTTTAAAAGACCGTAGGAAAAGTTTCATTTTTGGGTCACCGGTGACCCAATCGTCCTTAAAGGGTTAAGTGGCCTGCCTTTGAATGATGTACTGGTAAAGAGGTTTAAGGATTAGAACAAAATATTAATATTTTAATCTTCCGTAATAAATCGACTTAAGTATTTTAGAGAAATAATAAATTAAGAAAACAATCTCAAATAAAATATGTTTTAACGTTTTCACTTAAATTTTTGAATTATCACTAAATTTTCCGACTGCAGAGAAACTCGTCAGAGTCGCGATGATATAACTCATGGAAATCGAATGCTATGCATTAGGTAGAGAGCACATTGCCTTGTGTTCATCTTGAACATAAATAATGTATGGCAATGCATATTTGAGACGATGCAAATTGCTTGTTTGTCGAGCATTTCACTTATCCAGACAATCCACCTTTCCGTCAATGAACTGAAGAGAGTGAAAAAAAAATGTTAGACTATGGATGCCTTGTGTAATATGAAAATGAGATAATTTGTCTTGATACAGAGTCATCGACTGAACCATCAATGCCACCGGGAAGTTCAACTTCGGTACGCTATGGGTCGACATCCTCACTGGCTAGCATCACAAATGCCGCATCTCCGAGTCCTGGGCAGATTGGATCACCAGTGATGGCATCTCCGACGAGAAAGTCCACTGTATCTCCACATCCGGCTAGTTCAGGGAGTTCTCACACTGTGGTAACCACGAAACACTTGTACTCCACCACAACAGCTCCCCTGGTGACAGATCCTACGACAGGAGGCCTCGTGACGTCGACCGCAGTGAAAATTGCCATGCCAGGAGCAACAGCCTTTTCAAATCCCCAGTCAATTGCCACAATTGGCGCCATTAATTTTACCACGGCTGATGGACTAAGTCCGGGCATGTTGACAGCCACAAATGCCACAATGCCACTCAATCTCAACTCCAGCCACCATTCCCAAGCACTACAGATCATCAGTACGGCGAGTGGGAAGGATCTAGTGGGAAAGAATGGGATTAGAACGCAGAGTGAACTGAGGGACAATTCCCCACCGAGTCTCGTGATCAATGGCAAGGAGCAGCCAAAGTTGGATCTTCTCACAAATGCCGCTGCTAGTGCCACAAAATTGGACACAGAACCACCCACCAAGGTGATCAAATTGATCAATGGGAGCATCGCTCTGGCATCCATGGACAAGGAGAGCAAAATCATTCCATCCAGCCAGCTTACTCTCTCACAAATGATGAGTGGGAGTAGCTTGGTGGTGAGTCCCATTCCCTTTCTTACGCCATCCCAGAGTCTCAGGGTGATTGGATCATCACCCAATGGCCTGGCAACCATTGAGCTCAGTCCAGCAAGTCCGGCACGGGCTCAGACACACCATACAGTTCCTCAGACGGGTGGAGCACAGCTTCATAAGTTGCTGGCCACGGGACAGGCTCCTGGAGCTACCACTACCATGGTATCCACTTCCGGTGTCAGTGCCTCAGTGTCATCTGTGACTCCTGAATTGGCGAGGCTTCCGGGTGGTGCAGAGCTCAATATTCTGCCCGCCGGTCCCAATGGGACAATCTATCGGGGTCAGAGTGGCAAATTGGCCATCATGAACAATGGCATTACACTTAAAGGTGAGAAGAGCCTCAAAAGATTTTTTTTTTGACAAATTTCCCCGGGCTTTTGATCATTTATATTGTTTTTTACAAATTGCATTTTGGTTTTTTGTGCGTAGGAAGTGACACAACCAGTGCCAATAATCGAGCTGTCCATGTCGTCACACCAATCCAGTCCAACTCCACGCCACTGTCAGGTCTAACGCCCATTGTGGTGTCTCAGGGACAAGGTGCAGCCAGTCTCGCTCACATTATAGCCTCGACCTCACAGCTGGCAGGAAAGGTGAGTACCACAAAAAACAAAACTCCTCATTTAATTGTCTTTGAGATCCTTTCCAATATACCCAAATATCTCTAATTTTCTCAGACAGTATAATTTACTCAAGAAAATGTGCTTTGGTAATTAATCTTCGAGAAGTGTTTCAAATATTTACTTCACAATTAAATATGGGATATAAATATTTACTCTGATTAAATACAAGTCCTATTATTTGAACTAGCAATTCAGTACGATATTAGAGATGCTTTTCAGGGCTCTCAATGAATTTTCCAAGCAAGTGAACTTTATTCTCAATGAATTTGATTAGGGATTTTGAAAGTAGTTAGAAAAAAATCATTATTTGTACCTCCTGTAGTACTGGAAAATATTATTTATCGATTTTGTAGGATATACTCACGCCTTTTCAAAAGTAGCTCTCATTCAGCCATTTCAATTAATGTGAATTATTTTAAATTGTTGGCTGAATAAACTTAAAATAAACAATATTTGCTTTTTAAAAATAATAAAATAGTAATGTGTATGTGTTTTTTTGTCGGCTTCTGAGTAATCGATGAGATCATGTTCTATGGCAAAATTATAGAGAACTTTCTGGTCTATGTTTCACCCATATATCACTTTTCTGCCAGTCCATCCAAATCCTTGATATTTTGGTTTTAATACAAAATTTGTATAATTTCACGAATTTGATTCAAGATAAGTGAATGGCGTCCCCCAACTTCAGCTCTAAATCGAATTTGCATACATTCCGAGTTAGCTCACATCAAGAATCTCACCTACATAAGCCGGTTAGGATTATCTGTCCCTTTTAAAACTTAGGGGAAAAAGTACAGTTCTTAAAATATTTTGCAGACTCACATTTATTCAGAAACATAAACTGAGAAAAAAAGAGGCTACGATTAACTTTTTTTCGTCATAACTTTAACATTTTTCGGGAGAAAAATATATCAACATATTATATTTCGCCCCCTTCTCTTTTAAATAAGGGCATTGGACAAGGTTCAATACTAGGCCCATTGCTTTTTTCTCTCTTCATTAATGATTTACCCTCAGTATTGAAAAATTGCTCCTTTCATCTTTATGCTGATGACCTTCAAATCTATGTTGAGGGTGATCCTTCTGATCCTCTCCAAGCTTTTCACCTAATGAACGGTAATCTTTCTAAAATTGAACGCTGGACGTTATCAAACGGATTAATTCTGAATCCTAAAAAGTCGCAAGCTATTGTGATTTCTAAAAAAGGAGTTACCATTGATTCCTGTCCATTGCACCTTTACGGTGAAACTATCCCTTTTTCTGATCAGGTCAAAAACCTAGGTATAATCTTCAATACAACTCTCTCTTGGTCTGATCAAGCCACTTCTATTTGCCGAAAGGTCAACTATTCCCTGTATACCCTTAGACGCTTCCGGGACATTACGCCCTATGACACTCGTTTGATCCTCGCGCGAGCGCTTCTTCTTCCTTTTTTTAATTATGGAGCAGAGCTATTTTTTGCGGCGGATAGTGACACAATTCGTCGTCTGACGGTCTCCTTTAATGATTGTGTCAGGTATATTTGCGGCATAAGTCGCCGGGATCACATCACTCCATATAGAAACGTTTTCATTGGTTGTGATCTAAGATCCCTTTTGAAGATGAGAGCTGTTCTATTCCTGTTTCACCTATTGATTTCCGGATGTCCTGAGTACCTGTCGAGTCTTCTGGTTAGGGGGGGTTCGGCCAGGGTTCGGGGACTCTTGGTGCCTAGAGTGGGCAGTGACTGCCTTTATAAAACTTTGTTTGTTAAAGGCGTTACTGCTTACAATAGCATACCGAATGATAAGTGCACTTCTGCTGCAGCCATTCGCCAATTTTTTTAAATAGAGGCCTGAGAAGCTTGGGATGTGGAAAATCTTTTCTTTTTTTTCTCTTCTTTTCTCTCTTTATTTCTCCTTATTTTCATTTTTATCCTTTTTTATTTTAGTTTTTTTATTATTATCTTTTTTTTCTTTCACAATTGTAAAAGGGATGATCCTATTATTGTGAATAAATACATTATTATTATTAAAAAAAAAAAACATTTTTTTAATGTTAATTTTACACCTTTTGAGGGTAAAATCAACATGAAAAAAGGGTAACTTTAACCCATAATACACATAAAAAGGGTAATATTCACACCGATTTCGGATCAATACTGATCAATCAACATTTCCGAAATCTTATTTTGACTTTTTCGGATTTCTCTCACTCAGTGTAGGAAAAATGTAGTCATTACGAAGATTGGGATTGTACGAAGTATGGGCACTTTCCTCTACTCAATCAAAAATAATTTAACATTAAATTATCTATCTTTTTATGATTTTAACAGTCCATTTTATGAAAAAATACCTTATTCACGCGTTTGACCATTTCGAAGTTTTTCAAGTTTACGCCATTTTTATAATTGAATTTATATATCGTTTAATAATCGATTGGAATCTAAAAAAAAGATTAAAAAACAATTAAATTATAATATGTTGACTTTCGTATTAAAAAAATATTATTACGGTCATTAACCGGTTCATTAATTATTTGTAATAGGGCTGAAATCGATTCAAACCTGTAGCAATTTAAGAATCTTTCCAACGAAAACAAATTTGGGCAAATCTGTTGAGAAATATGCCCTCGTCTAGTCTTTTAAATCTTTTGATCTTAAAATTTTTTATTAAGATTTGCACAAAGGTCAATCTTTCGCTTCAGATTAGCGATGCATCCAGGCTATTATTTAGCTCTATGATTCTTCTCCACTCCTCTGTTTTATCCTGTAATTCTTTGAAAAATGGTAGCCGACTCTATAAATTAGTTTTTCTATGTTTTTGGGTTAGAAAAATTGGGATTGGGGTAATAATGTATATCATATTAATGGGCTTTGAGTTTTGAGAAAAGGAAGCTCTCCTGAAATCGTTATCTCTATAACCGTGTGACCTCTAGGTTTGTTAAGAAGCGGTGGCAGCCAAAATCTCGAAAGCCAATGTCCCGAAAGTCAAAATTCTGAATGTTCAAAATCCTGAAAGGGATGAAATTATATGGGGAAAAATGTTTAGAATAATTTTCCAAGACACAGAAGATTTCCCTTTGCCTCCAGCAAGCGCGGCTACAATCGTGGGAGTAGGGGAGACTGGGGCAAAATTTGTCAAAAGGAAAATTTCAATATTCACTATTTTCTAAAATAAAAGAGACTGAGGCTTGGAATTTTT